>NC_134533.1:4700000-4815000 GCF_050624435.1 Tenrec ecaudatus | reverse complement strand
TGGAGGTGGTGGTGGAGATGGAGGTGGAGGTGGTAGTGGATGTGGAAGTGGTGGAGGTGGAGGTGGTGGAGGTGGTCATGGTGATCATGGTGGTGAAGGCCACAAAGCTGGTGAAAATGACTGAAGGTGAAAACCACAAAGCTGGTGAAGACAACCAAAGAAGCCACGGTGACGGCGATTGTGTCACTGAGAATGCCATCGACGATGATGATGGCTCTGGGGAAGATGGAGGTGATGACTGTGACTGATGATGGTGATGTCAATGAGGATGAAGACCACAGCCCCGTAAAGAGGACAATGGCGACCCTGATGAAGAAGATGATGATGATAGCGGAAAAGGCCATGGCGGTGTCAAATGACTGCCCTGTGGTGCCCGCATCTGTTCGCTCCTCAGGCATCTCCTGACACCCATGGGTGCCTGGCCCCTGGGAAGCCGGTGGAGTTGCTAGTGACAGGAAGTTGAGGCCCCACATCCTCCCACGACCAGCTGGCCCTGTGGATTCCAGAACTTCCTGCCGTGGCCCCGAGACCAGGAAGCGAGAGGTGCAGAAATAGAAGTGCGTGGAGGCAGCGCGCCTTCTGACCGTGGGGAGGGGAGCGGGGCTGAGGCCAGGGGCGGAAGTCCAGGAGTGAAGGTCCCGGCAGGGTGGAAGCCAGGCAAGTAGGGCTGGGGTCACGGGCCCACCTGCCCTCACCCCTGCACCCCCAGTGTCCCCAGGGTATGGGAGCAGCCCCAGCACCTCAACTGTCCTGTTCTGCTGTCAGGAGGGACACTGCGGCTGGCCTGGGTGACCGTGGGGCCACATTCACCAAGGGACGTGAGGGCTACTCCTCTCTGCTGCACAGTGGCTGTACGGGGGGTCCTCTGAGGTCGTGACCTCGCCGCCCCTGGGCAGGTGCAGAGGGGGACACTGAGGCACGGAGGTGATAGAGAGTAGCACAGCAGGTGTAACCCTGGTTGTAGGCTCTACAGCTAAGCCACGTCCTTCCACCAGCAGTGCGTGCAGGCGGGCACAAGGCTTGCTTTGTGGAGCCAGCCGGTACAGAGACCTTCCTGAGCCCGGTCCCCACCACACACACCATGACCCTAGCTGACGCCTTGGCACACACATGAGCCTCCTTCCCGGTCCCCTAAGTTCCTGGGGAGGCCCAGAACTGTGCATGCTTAGGAGGTCCACTGCTCCAGCCAGGATCAGGGCTGCCCAGGGCCCAGGACCTCCCACCCAGCCCCTGGACCTGATTGTTCTGAGCACCCTGGCTTCTTTCAAACCCCGTGGGTGACCCACCCCAACTTTTGGCTTGCTTGAGGCAGCCTCCACCCTACCCCGATCCCTGCCACTGCCTGTCATAGGGGCTTCCTGTTTTCACAGGAAACAGGAAGGCCGAGGTTCCTTGCGCCTGCTCCCAGGAGCCGGGCCTGGCATGGCCTGTAGCTTGGAGGGCTATGTTTCTTCCTACCTTCTGAAGATGCACCTGCCCCCCCCACACACACACACACTGCCCTCTCTTGACTCTGGCCCCAGTGGTTCTGAGAACTC
This sequence comes from Tenrec ecaudatus, assembly GCF_050624435.1. Lineage (NCBI taxonomy): Eukaryota > Metazoa > Chordata > Mammalia > Afrosoricida > Tenrecidae > Tenrec > Tenrec ecaudatus. Next base: position 4,813,462 of record NC_134533.1, on the reverse strand, counting down.
TAGAGCCCCAAACCAGGAGAGTGACCAGTCTGTGGCCGTGGGAAGGCCCCGCCCATTCTGGCCCTGGGCTGGCCTGCAGGTCTTGCAGCTTCTGATTCTGCTGCCCAAGGCCAAGTGTCTATAAAGAAGGAATGTCGGGAACTTTGGGGGCAGGGAGCCAAGGACATTGGGAAGGGTAGGCCTTCAACACTCTCCCCCTTCTCCACATCCCCCGGGAAGAGTCCTCAGCGTACAGGGTGGCCTTGGACAAGTGTAGCCGCCTCTCAGAACCACCCTGTCGCCGTCCAGGGAAGAAACACCAGGCCTCTACACAGCTGGCAGGGGTCCGGCAGTGAGGGGGGAGGGGGGACTGGTGCAGAGTCCCCCCCCCCCGCACCAGCCCGTGAGACCACAGTCCTGTGTCAGCTCAGATGGCCCCTTCCAACCCCACGGACACCAGCCAGGGCTGAGGGTGCAGCAGACAGCACTGATACACTCACCGCCTGTGGACTGTCCACCTCCCACTGACCCTAAAGCACCCTGAGGGCATGGCTGTGGCTCTCATTAGAACTGCAACGCTGTCTCCTAAACAGTTCTGGGTGGGACCCTGGACTGCCAGAGGGGCGAACCAGTCTGTCTGGGAGACGCACAGCTGGAGCGCGCCTCAGAGGCAAGGAGGGCGGGCTTGCTTTGCTCAGATGTCAGGTAATCCCAGCCCCAGAGAAGGACTTCAGGCTTGGTAAAGTGAAGGGATTGGGCAAAGAGAGGAAGGCCCTTGACAAGATGGATGGACACAGCGGCTGCAGCCACGGGCTCAGACGAGGTAAGGATAGTGAGGATGGACGTCGCAGGACTGGGCAGGGTTTCCATCTGCTGTCCATCAGGTCACTGTGAGTCAGAACCAACTTGGGGACACTTTACCATGGTGGAAGCTCTGGTATACCCATGGAATGCAAGCATGGAGAGTGAGCATGTGGTGGGTCAGTCCTTCATCCCCGGAAAAGCCACCATCAGTGGAGGCCTCTCCTGCTCACCAGAAATCTCCAGCAAGCAGGCAGCCGGGACATGGGATACTGCTCATGGGCTCAGGCGAGCACTGCTGGCCATCCACTGGGAAGGCAGGGGCCCAGGAGAGAGATGCGCACCAACTCTGTCCTTGTCAACCACATCTGGGATATGCCACTGCCCCTCCAGCCTCAGGCTGCTCCTCCCTGACAGCATGGGGCCAGCTCAGCCCTAAGTACCTGACAGGGCCACCCAGGCGGCCAGCACTGGAGAGAGTGCTCCTGAGAGCCTCACAGCAAGAACGTGGGACAGATGTCTAGAAGAACCAGCCTGGGCCCACCTGCTCTGCTGAAACAAATCGGTATGAAACGCAATGCCCTGCCCCGCAAAACCCATTCCTAGCCACACTCAGCAGGGCTCCAGCTCTGTGGGGAGCAGGCAGCCTCTTCTCTCCCCCTTAGAGAAACCGGTGGCTTTGAACTGCCGACCTTGTGGTTAGCAGCCCAAGGCTTGACCCACTCTGCAGCAGCCCCCAATTCTCCCTGCCTCTGACACTGGCTGGGGGTGGGGCAGGGCCAGGCAGGAGGACACCACCCCACAGTGGCCTACCTCGCTGAGTCAGAAGTGGGCAGCTCGCTGGAACCAAGTGGAAGCCCTGCCCCCCCACCCCAGCTCTCTGCAGGGAAGCCCCCCAGAAGGGGCAGGGGCCACAGCGGTTCGCTCTGCCTCCCCCACTTGGAACCTCACCTTGCTCAGGCATGGCCCAGCCTCCTGGCAGGGGAAAACAGGACCCTGGGCCCAGCCCTGGAACCCAAGTGCCTGCTCCCTACACTCCTGCTGGGCAGCTGCATGTTTGGACCCGGGTGGAGCAAGGGGTGCTGAAATCCAGTCCAAGGAAAATCCCAATTCCTGCTCTCAGAAGAGGATAGGACACCAAGCCTGGGCTTGGTCTCCAATGATGTCCAAGGCCAGCGATCCGACCTCCATCTCCATACATGACTGGAGCCTTAGATCTGGACACTGCCAGAGACCCCCGCCTCCCCTCCCCAGGCACAAAATAGACCTGATCCTGGCTACAAGCCTAGGGGCCCTAGCTGCCTCTGCTGGCCACCTCCCTGAAGGGTCCTAAGGAGCTGTACGGACCTGGCTCATCTTCTGGAAGCAGGCGAAGGTCTCTTCCTCCTGGGGCAGCTCCACACCTGGGTCTTTCTACTTCCAGACCTTTCCCGACGAGGTGAAGCACTGATGCTCCTGAATGACACACACACACTCATATGCACACACCACCACATGCATGCACACATATACAAACAGGCACACACATACATACATGGCAATGCATTTATGCACATGGACACACACACCAGCGAACATGCATCCACACACATACATGCACAGGCGTATACACACATAGTTACCCACAGGCATACCATTCATGAACATATGCACATGAGCACGCACGCTCATGTGCAAAAGAACACCCGCTGTGTTCAACAGGGTTCTCTAGAGAAACAAAACCACGACACTTATGATTTTATAGATACAACATAAGAAATAAACAGCTAATTAGTCCACAGAGCAGTACAGAGGGCTCAGTGCAACTCACTTCCGTGAGACAGTCAATACACCAGCAGTCCTTCAACGCACGAGGGCTGCCGGGAGCAAGTCAACGAAGCCGACAGCTGAGTCCTTCGTAGAGCCATTCAAGCAGCCCGGCCACAGGCAGCAAACAGCAGGGCGGGTCCCCAGCAGTCAGCCAGATGGCAGGGTCTGACAGTCCCCAGCTCCAGTGATGTACATTCCAGCAGTGCGGCGAAGCAGGTCTCGAAGGAACCTCAAACTACAGCCACACGGTCCACAGGTTGGGTGCCCCACAGGGAGTGTAGCTGTGAACCAGCTAAGGCAGCCGCACACCATTCCAACCAGCAAAGAACAAGAGACAAGAAAGGCAAGGCTCACCGAACCATTTATCTCTTTGCTCTTCAATTAAACTGCAACCTTATTAATCCCACGTGTGTTTATTGGCCAGGTGGGCATAATAAACCTATCATACCCACACCCCAGCGCATATGCATGCACACAAGCATACATGAACATGCACACATGCATGCACTTACATACACACAGGCACACATGCATGCACAGGCCCATATGAATGCACACGTGTTCATATGCACACACAGGCACGCACAGATGAGCACACTGCACACACCAAACAGGTACACGTGCACACTATTGGGTGGCAGGTCTCACCTGGTAAAAGCTGGTGTCCAGCTGAAGGGTGCTGTGAGCGCCTCCCCTCCCCCCACCCGTGTCACTGTGCACAGGAACATGAGCCACCTGGCCGCTCATGAGCACAGCCCCCCGACCCTCTTTCAGATTCCCTACTGCCCCGTGGCCTGGTCTGCCATTCCTGCCAGTGTCTCCTCAGGCCTGTCCTGTGGCTCCATCCTGACCGAGTGCTCACCCAGCCACACCATCAGATCAGTCACAGTGGACTTCACTTGGCCAGGGCTGCTGAGGTGCCCTGGGGAGGTCACTGAGCCCCACCCCAGTCCCCAAACCTACAGCCCAGCCCCATCCTGGTCCCCTAAGTCATACCACAGCCTCACATCAGTCTCAAGTCCCTTGGCTCTCCCCAATCTACCTCCAGTCCACCAAGTACACCCCGGGCTGACCCTCTTTACCCCAAACCCTTAGCACTCAAGCCTCTCTCGGGGCCCAAGCCCCTCGGGCCCTGCCCTGACAGGATAAGGCCAGAGACCAGGAAGGTCCCGCCAGCCAGGTGCAGGTAATTTCTGAGACCTGGCCTGTGGGAGGAGATGCTCCACAGCCATCATTACTCAAACCCACCCCCCCACCCCCCTCCTCCTCCTCCACATGAGCCAAGCCAGCCGCCCGCCCTCCTGGCTGCCCTGGGCTCCAGACAAAAGGCCTCTCAGTCCCCAGCAGATTTTCCCACATGTGAGCCAGCAATTGGACACTTCCGCCGGGACTGGCAAACCTAGGGCTGGAATTTATGAGAAGGGGCTCAAGGAGTTGGGGGCGGCGAGGGGGACCCGGTGCACAGAGCTGGCTGTTCAGCAATGGGCCGTGCCTCGGGCGGACCCTCAGGCACAGCACAGGGTCATGTGCCCAGTCCACCCCACCCTCATCATCCTTGGTGGTTGGTTTCAGGGGAGTCCCGGCTGCAGACTCTCCTCGGGGGCGTCTACATCTCGTGCCTTCTCCTGGGGCCGTGGAGTCTGGTCGTGACAAGCCCAGCACCTTCTCCCCAGCCCTCCTGGAAGCCACACCTACTTCTGGCAGTCACTGTGAGGATGGACGAGATGGTCAGGGAGGGGTATGACTCCCACTGGGTATCCGAGGACATGTCCTTTCTCCAGGGATCAGTCCCTCCTCAGTCCCTCCTGACGACATGGCCCCCCACGTCCAAGAGAATGAAGCACTGCCCATCCTGTGCCGGTTTCGTGTGCATGGGGTGTGTCTGAACCCGCGGTGGCTCTGTGGCAGCCCTTCTCCAGGAAGGTCTCCTCCTGGTGTAGCAGGTGGTCCCTCCTGATGACTCGAGCAATGCACCTGAGACCATGCCTCCCCCCCCCCCCCCGCCCCCGGAACACGGTGGCTGTACAACTTCCGAGACGGACGTGCTGGTTCTTTCAGCAGTCCGTGACACTTTACCAGCACCGTGTTTCTAACCCCTCCATTCTTGGTTCATTGTCCACCTTCTAGTGGTTCTGTGCTGGTGCCGGGTATCACCGGGTCAGTTCCGGCTCACCGGGACCCGCCCCGTCCTGGGCCCTCTTCACGGTCACCGCTCTGGTTGAGCCCCGGCCTGCAGCCACCGAGTCATTTCACCTCCTTGAGGGCCTCCTTGTGCTGCCCCTCTCCAGGAACTGGTAACAGGAACTGATAACACGTCTGAAGCACGTGAGGTGGAGTCTCGCTCTCCTGCTGCTAAGGCGCACTCTTCTCTGAGAGAGATCGGTGGGCCCTTCTGGCAGTCCACGGTGACTCCGGATTCTCCACCGACGTCGTACGTTATCCATTCTTCCTCAGTCTGCCTTATGCAGCTTCGGTCTTCCTGATCCAACTGCCACATGCAGACGAGGTGACTGGAAATGCCAGAGCTTGGGTCAGGCGCTCGCCTGTCCTCAGAGTGACCGGCTTGCTCTTTGACAAGCGGTGCTCGTGCACCAGCCATGCTCCATCTAACACGCTGTTTTATCTCCTGACAGCTGCTTCCCTGGGCACTGAGGGTGGAGCCAAGTCCAATGAAAACCCTAGACGACGTCCATCCTTTCTGTAGGCATCATGATCGGCCTCCTGGTCCAGTTTTGACATCCTGAATGCTGACTTGCCATCCATGCTGGAAACGGTAGCCTCGGCTCTTCATCAGCCAGACTTCAAGTCCTTCTCACCTTCAGCAAGCCAGGTTGTATCCTCTGCAAACCCAATGGTGCAATGTTGCTAAGGAGCCTTCCTCCGGTCCTTTTGCGTCGTCAGCCCTGGGCCATTTGCTCAGCACAGTGGGAGCCTGTGCCTCATGGGGACAAGCTGAGATGAGGTGAGGTGATGGAGGCTAGGGATCCAGGGATGCACCTGGCCTTGCTCAGGAGGCTGCCATGTGGCAGCATCCTCATCTCAGCCAGGTGTCGTCACCAGTTTTGCAGGTAGGGACCTGGGGTTCCTGGAAAGAAAGCCTGGCCCCAGGTGTGATGGCCAGAGACTGGCACATGCCCTGCGGCCAGCACTCAGTACTTCCCTGGGGCCAGACTAAGACAGGACTCATTTTTTCAGGTTCCCCTCCCCCAGGGGATGTGCAGAGACCAGCGCTCCACTGCTTTCCCATCCTCCGATGTGTCACAGGTAACTGCCTGCTGCTGCCACGGGAGAGCCACAGGTGAGCCAGACAAGGGCCTTGGTCCCCACTGCTCAAGGCGCCACTCAACGCGCTCGGCCCCTGGCTTCTTCTGTGCTGTCTTCATCGATGGTCTCTGTTCTCATAGCCACGGCCATGGCTACACAGGACTCAGACAAGACTCATGTGACACGTGAATTTACTAGGGCAGGTAACAAGTTGCCGTGCCAGTGGGGAATGCTCCGGATGGAGCTGTTCATCAGGACATGTTACCAAGTTTTTTGGAGTCTGCTAATAAACGTACGAAGGGCAGACCACTCCGCTGTCAGTCTCAACCCGATGGCCTTGCTCAAGCTCCATGGGTCAGGTCGGCAAACCCAGCCCCCCGGATTAAGTGCCCGGAGGCACACCATTCCACAAGCCAGCCTCCCGCACAAAAGCACTCATCTCTACTTGCTCCATGGGTTGGGAGGTTCATCCCCCTGTCCCGTGCTCTGGCTCCTGGCTCTGATGTCACAGCTGTCTTCTCCATCCGGGAGGTTTGCTGCACAGGGCTCTCAGGTCCAGAGGACATTCTTCCCTCCTGGCTCTTGCTGGCAATGTGATCCCACCTCTTGCTTCTCAGAGGGCTCACTTGATACACAGCAGGATGGCTCTGCAGGGATGCCTGTTCACAATCACAGGTGAATCCTACCACTAGCTTCTCCCAACCTTTTTACCAGACCCTTCTTAAACACAGGGAGAGGTCTTTAGGTGGGCCTTAAGAGTTGGGCTAGACAAAAGGACAAGTACAACATGAGTCCACTGAGGTAAGCTTTAAAAAAAATGCAAAAGGGGCACAGGGAAAAAGCTGCTGTATACAAACACTCCTGGGATGAGGACCAGGTAGTATGGCAGGGGCTACCAGGGACACCTATGGTAGCAAACTCAAAAGGGGGGGGGGCAGTAAAAAAATAATAAATAAAAAGGGTAGCGGGAGCACAGGGCACTAACCCACCCAAGGGGAGGGTATTGTTTGTGTCTCCACAGGGAAAGAGGGACCAGACTTCAACCCGGTGCTCCAAGATGTGAATGTAACATACCAGCATGGAGTATGGAACCAGTGAGGAGGTCTAAGGGGCCGGCCCCAATCCTAACTTCTGGGACACCTGCCCCTACGCCCTAGAAGAATGTATTTCAGAGGACAGCACAGAATCTGCAGCTCCAGGAGAGGGACATGTCTGATCAGAGCACATGGGAGCAAATGAAGGGGGAGGAAGAGAGAGTGGAGCACATCCTGGCCCACCAGGCCTTGACGAGATTCCCGCTCAGAGCAGCCAATGCACAGAGAGGACCACATGGCCAGCCCCACTATGAGACACATCCCTCACTGACCCACAGCCCTGCCTACAGGGGACATCACTGGAGACACAGTGTGTGAATTGCGCCTGATCTGATCCCACCACACCGAGGAAAACACTAAGGGCGTGCAACAGAACAGCAAGGGGAGCAGAGCAAGGAAATCCCGAGGGAGTACCAAAAATAGACTCTGGGGCCAGGGCGTGGCACCCCCTCAGAATCAACCAGAAAACACTCCTAAAGGCCAACAAATAATCCTTGAACTAACTACAAGCTTCTTTCTTGTCGTTGCGTTTTGTCTTGTTTTTGTCATTGGCTTGTGGTTTTATTTTGTTACTTGGTTTTGCTCTGCCTTGTTTTTGTGCATGTTATTATCTCCGCAGGTCTGTCTAAATAAGACAGGTTGGATGAACAATCTGGAGGAGAAAACAACAGGACCGACAGTTCCAGGGGGACATGGGAGAAAGGGAGGTGGGGGGAAAGGTAGTGGTGTTAACAAACCCAGGGACAAGGACAGGTGACCCAAATTGGTGGTGAGGAGGGTCTAGGAGGCCTGGTAGGGCATGATCAAGGGTAATGTAACCTAGAGGAACCACTGAGACCCTAATGAAGGCTGAACATGACAGTAGGTCAAGAGGAAAGTAAAAGGAAATCGAGGAAAGAGCTAGGAGGTAAAGGGAATTTATAGAGGTCTAAATAAAGGCATGTACATATGTACATATATTTATATATGAGGATGTGGAGATAAATCTAAGTGCATGTATATATACATTTAGTATTAGGTAGCAGGTGGACATTGGGCCTCCACTCAAGCACTCCCTCAATGCAAGAACACTTTGCTCTATTAAACTAGCATTCCATGATGCTCACCTTCCCAACACAATCGCTGAAGACAAAGTAGGTACATAAGCAAATGTGGTGAAGAAAGCTGATGGTGCCGGCTATCAAAAGATACCGTCTGGGGTCTTAAAGGCTTGAAGGTAAACAAGCAGCCATCTAGCTCAGAAGAAACCAAGTCCACATGGAAGAAGCACACCAGCCTGTGTGATCACGAGGTGCCAAAGGGATCAGTTATCAGGCATCAAAGAACAAAAAATCATATCATTGTGTGCTCACCTCCCTGATATGATCGCTGAAGACAAATGGGTGCATAAGCAAATGTGATGAAGAATGCTGATGGTTCCTGGCTATCAATAGCATCTGGGGTCTTAAAGGATTGAAGGTAAACAAGCAGCCATCTAGCTGAGAAGCAACAAAGCCCACATGGAAGAAGCACACCAGCCTGTGGGATGACGAGGTATAGAATGAATCAGGTTTCAGGCATCATCACAACAAAAAAATCATATTATTGTGAATGAGTGGAAGTGTGGAGTAGAGGCCCAAAGCCCATGTGTAGGCCACTGGACATCCCCTTACAGAAGGGTCTCTGGGAGGAGACAAGCCAGTCAGGGTGCAATGTAGCAATGATGAAACATTCAACTTTCCTCTAGTTCCTAAATGCTTTCACACCCCACCCCCCACTATCATGATCCCAATTCTACCCTACAAATATGGCTAGACCAGAGGATGGACACTGGTACAAATAGGAACTGGAAACACAGGGAATCCAGGGTGGATGATCCCTTTAGGACCAGTGGTGATACCAGGAGGGTGGAGTGTAGGTGGGGTAGAAAGGGGGAACTGATTACAAGGATCTACATATAACCTCCTCACTGAGGGACGGACAACAGAAAAGTGGGTGAGGGGAGACGTCAGACAAGGCAAGATATGACAAAATAATAATTTATAAATTATCAAGGGTTCATGAGGAAGGGGGGAACAGGGATAGAGAAGAAAAAATGAGGAGCTGATGCCAGAGGCTTAAGTGGAGAGCAAATGTTTTGAGAATGATGTGGGCAATGAATGTACAAATGTGCTTTACACAACTGATGTATGTATGGATTGTGGTAAGAGTTGTATGAGCCCCTAATAAAACGATTTAAAAAAGAAAGAGTTTGGCTAGAAGAGTCACATTAAGTAAGGCACTGCCCCTGCCTCTTCGCTCCACACCGTAGGACTCATTACCTCGCTGGGTCCAAGACTGGAGCCAAGAGCTGCAGAGAACAGGGAAGGTAGAATTCTAAGATGCCCCTGGAGATTCCTGCCCCCCCAACACACACACACACACGCACACACACCCCCTACGAGTTGTCTACCCTGGAGTATGAATCATAATATCGGATGCTGTTGTTAAGTGGCATCAAGTCAGTTATGACCCACGGGGACCGCATGCACGACATGGCCTGGCCATGCACCGTCCTCACAACTGTTCCACACCAGAGCCCACTGATGCAGCCACTGCGTCAGTCCATCCCGAGGAGGGCCTGTCCACTGCTCCTCCATAACCAACCATGCTGTCCTTCTCCTGTGACGGGTCTCTTCTGACAACACGTCCAAAATAGGAGATGGACTCTTGCCATCCTTTGTCTCTAAGCGCATTCGGGCCATATATGCCTCTTCCAAGACAGATGGGTTTGTTCTTTGGGCAGTCTGTGGTGTTGGCCGTAGCCTTCACCAGCACCAGAATTCCAACGCCTCGATTCTCCTTCAGTGTGGCAAATAACTATGTTCAACTTTCACACGCAGACGGAGCCACTAAAAATGCCACGGCATGGGTCAGGCACACCTTCGTTCTCCAAGAAGCATCCTTGCTTTTCAACGCTCTAAAGAGCGTCCTTTGATCTCAAGACGTTGTGCAGCACAGGTGAAGGGCTTTCTGCAGCGGTCGTGAAGGTCTGTAACGAGGGGCCTCTGAGTTAGTCACAAGGGAGATGATTCTGGGTGGGTCTGATCTCATCAGGAGGAGCCTTTCAGAGAGAACCTGAATCCAGAGGCACCACTTGAGGGTCATGAAGAAGCTGCCCTCATGAGTCACCTTGGAAGAGAACCCTCAAGCTCAGACGTGACCCCACCTGATTGTGGCCTTATGATACATGGCCCCACCTCCCGGTGTCCTGTCTGGACTCCTGAGCCCACCACCACCACCCCTGAAACGGTACAGTGATATGTGTGTGTGTGTGCGCGCACACGCTGTGTTAAGCTGTTGAAAGTTATGCTCATTGGTCACACAGCAGGGGGCAATCAGTACAGAAGATAAAGTCCCTGAGCCCGGCACTCCTTCCAAGCCTGAGATGCTCAGGCCATGAGGACCAGGAAGAGGCTGGCTGCCCTTACCAGCTCGCCCATTCCCTGACCACGCTGACCGGCTCCTGGATGAGGCATGGAAAAACTAAGCCTACCCCAACACATGGCGACCTGGCGTGTGTCAGTGTGGACCGGGCTTGCCTAGGGTTCTTAAGGGCTGATTTTCCTAAAGCAAGGTGCTAGATCTTCCACGGCACTTCCGGTGAACTTGCACCTCTGACTACCTGCTTCGCTGTCAAGCAGTGAGGACGTGCACCGTACAGGTGCTGAGGGTGGGGTCCTGTCCCCAGGGAGGTCAGGTTTGGGTGACAGGGAGTCTCAAAAGCAGACAAGGTGGTGTGTGGGTGGGCCTCTCTCATTCAGAACACCCAGCTGTGCATCTGCCTGCAGCCAGAGCTCAACTGGGGCACCCCAAAGAGGCTACTGGGACTGTCTGCCAGAGGGAAGGGTCTGGCCAGCTGTCCTTGTCCAATCCCGATGCCCCCAATCCCGATGCCTGCAGGGTGCCCAGGCTCTGCCCCAGGTCCCACCTCAAGCTCTAGGTTCTTGTCCCAAATCATGCCAACCCCCTAGCCCCTCCTCAGAGGGCCATGCTTATTATCTCTCTGCCCGCCTTGGTTTCCCCCTGGGTGGCTGGTCAGGTGAGTGACAAGGGCCTTGTTATTTTATCCCAAGACCATCCAAGGGCTTGCCCGCCCACACAGCTTGGACAGCGGTGAAGCTGGGACACATTGGCCCTGGGTGCCCCACGTTTAAACATGACCCCTGGTCCTGCCTGCAGGACAGCAGCCTCCGCCTGATATCTATCCAGCTGAGTCATACCAGGACCCCAGATCAGGGCTAGGAGAGTCTTAGGCCTGCCCCCCACCCCTCCACACTTTACCAAACACTTCCTGGTAATGCCACAGGGATCCACCCCTCCCCCCAGGTTGGAGAACCAGATGGGCTCACCAGACCCACTTCAGAGAGAGAAACTTGGGTCTCAAACAGGGGGTGCACGTGCCCAGGGGTCCTCCAGGGAGGCAGTGGTCCAGTGGCAGGATTCTCACTTCCCACGTGAGAGATGCAGGTTCAATTCCCCAGACACAGCACGGGCACACAACCCCCACCCGGCTGTCAACGACGGCCAGCGAGTGGCTAGGAGGCTGGACAAGTTTCAGTGGAGCTTCTAGACTGAGAGACTAGGAAGCAAGGCCAGGTGACTGGCTGCCGAACATCGGCCAGAGACACCTGTAGGAGCCGGCAGCGTTGTACACAGACACGGCGATCCTGAGTCAGGGGCCCACTCGATGGCAGCGAGGGGCAAAAACAACTCTTTCCAAAAGAGCTAGACAAACGGACGGCCAGGGCCCCTGCTTATCCACTCACCTGGCTGTGGGCATCGAGCGGCGTCCATCGAGGGCCATTCAGACCAAGCTGCGGGCATCACTGGCGTCCGAGGTTTGCGCAGCCGCCCGCGTTCCCTGCCCTCGGACAAACAGCCAGACTCCAGGAGCTGAAAGACTAGAGACACGTGGCGGCTGCATGCTTCGCCTTCGAAGGGCCTGCCGGGTAGGACTTCCTGGAGAGGCTATGTCACGAGGCGATCCCGGGAAGCCTCGCGAGAGTTCCAAGTAGCACTTCCTGGAGAGGCTATGCCACGAGGCGATCGCAGGACGCCTCGCGAGAGTTCCAGGTAGCACTTCCTGGAGAAGCTATGCCACGAGGCGATCGCGGGACGCCTCGCGAGAGTTCCAGGGGCTCCGTGACGTCACCATCGCTCGGTATCGCCCCGTCAGGCTTCCGTGGGAGGTTGTGAGTGGCCTGGCCCTCAATTTGGACTCAAATCCGTGGCCGCTGGCTGCAGTGGCCAGGAAGGAAGACCGAGGCCACGTGCACGGCCTGCAGAAGAGGCCGTGGCGGGACTTCCGGGGACGGGAAGACGTGCGACCAGGGAGGCCGACTTGGAGCTCCCATGGGGACATTGGGTCTCACACGGCCGGGGGACCCCAAGGGGGCAGCCGGATGTACGGGTCAGGGTTTCAGGGGCGGGTCACGGATGGAGACCCAGATTTGGAAGTCCTCGGCCCAAGGATATTTAAATCCATGGGAACTGATGAGGTCACCCGCAGGAGAGTGGCCGGTCCCAAGGAGCCCCGCGATCCCACGAGGCCTTCAGCTCCAGCCCGTCAGTGATCTCATCTCATCGGTTGGGAGAGACTGCAGTTCCCCTTCCCGGTGCCTGGCGTGGAGCAGGCAGCCCGAGCCACGCCCGCCGGGTGATTGACGGCTGAGGTGGGAGGGGCGACGGGGCGAGGCTGGAGGCTGGAATCTAGTTAAAGGAGGGTGGTGGCCTGCTGGGTTGATGCCCTCTGCCCAGGAAGGGGAGGAGAGAACATGGCCTTGTGTTTTCAGCGTGGGGCTGAGGGTAACCATTGACAAAGGCAGTTCCGGGGGAGCGGGGCTGGGGTGCTGACGGGATCATGCTGAAGTTGGGGGTCGCAAAGGGATGTGGCAGTCTAGAGGGGATGTGGGCATTCACTGTAATATGGGTTTGCAGGCCAAGAGACTGGTCGGTAGAAAGGCCAAGCCCAGAAACACGGGCAGGGGGGTCTCTGGGAAGGGAGGGGACTGTGCACCCTGGGCAGAGCCAGGAGGACAGGTGAGACTGAACCTGCTGTCATGACCCCCATTTGACAAACAGGAAGACCGAGGCTTGAGGGGTGCAGAGACTCCCAGGAGTGAAAGCTACAGCTGCCCCAAGGGTGTGGTGGTTCATTGTGAGAACATTCACCTGCTGCCCGAGAGCCGGGGGTTCGATTCCCCAGTGCACCTCCTGTATGGCTACCACCCTTCTGTCGGTGGAGGCTTGTGTGTTGCTGGGGTGCCGAACCAGCTCCGCATTAAGACGAGGCAGAAAGGACTGGAGATCTACTTCAGGACTCAGTCTACGCAAGCCTTGTGGATCACAACTGCATCTCAGAGAAGGCGGGTGGTACTGGTGTTCGTGGGGTCTCCATCATCAGTTGGGGCCTACCTCCGTGGAGCCCCCACCCAAAGCTGATGTCAGCTCAGGACCCCCAGAGACTTTGAGTAGAACCCCCAGATTCTTCCTCACTCCAGTCTCTTCCCTTGACTCAGTCTCCTTAATTTCCCACAATGCAACCTTGGCTTCCAAGTGAGATTCCCAAAGGGCAGAAGATGGAAGGAAACAGCCAGGTGCCCAGGTCACGGCACTCCTGCTTCACCCCCACAGTCATACCCCAGCCCTAGCTCCTCTCACAGCCAGGGTCCCCAGGGGGGAGGCCCAGGACTGGATTTGAGGGCAACCCATTGGGAAAGTCACCAGGATCTCCAGGGAAGTGAAGCCTGAGAAGTGGGGTGGGGCTCCCATGGGCACGCAAATTCACCTCAGTGCAGTCCCCAGAAGAAGGGATCAGAAATCACCCCAAAAGTCAGGCCTCCTGCCCACACACTGGCATGGGCCCCACCAGGAATCCAGGAGGCCGGCAGCAAGTGGGGGTGGTTGGGAGGGATCGATGCTTACAGGTGGGCATGGCAGTCCAGGCTGGGCTTCCCACAGCCGCCTGGGGAGTTGCCCCTACAGGGGGGCTGCCTGTGTCTTTGACTGGTTCAGTCTCTTTCTCCTCACCTTTGTGGAGGGCCGGCATCAGGAGCACTTAACCCCTGGCACGGGCGCTGCTGCCGCGCCTTCATCCCAGGCCAGGTGTGAGGAATGCGGATGAGTGGGCACAGGTCGGGGCCCCTCCCAGCTGCCTCCCCACAGAATTCCCCTGGGGTGGGCAGCAGGCGGTTGGGCCCCTCCTTGAGCAAAGGGCATTCCTGAGGCTCCCTGTATTGATTATCTGGTGGCCGTCTCCGCACGACCGCCCTTTTCTCCTGCCACTCTCCTCCAACTGTCTTCCAGGGAGCTCCCAGACCCAGGGCTGCCTTCCCTCTCTAATCTGCTCTGAAATGACAAGGCCTTTGGCCTCTGGCAAGGCAATCACCTCCACCCCCACGTCTTCAAACAGCCCAAGTTCCCTGGCATCATCCTTTGCACAATTCCCTGGAATCTTCCAGACAAAAACCACCGACTTGAAACTAACTTAGGGCACAGGTAGTAGGGGCCAAAAAGGTGGTGCCGTCTGAATTTGAGCCGACAGCGCAGCGACCTGACATTCCCACATCTGAGCCTGGGCTACCTGGCTCCCCCAGAGGAAACCTGGCAGACCCATCTTCCCAGTCCAGCCTGGTGGCTCTGCTCCTGTTGATCAGGCCCCCAGACTGCCGGCCGCCCAGGAGGATGCAGAAATCATCTCAGCTGTCCATGGAGCAAGCTTGCCATGAGAAGTGACACTCCACCCACCTTCGCTGTTGGCCAGTTGTTGGGTGGCGAGGAGTCCATTTCCAGCCCATGGTGACCCCCTGTGAGAGTTAAACCTTGAAGTAGGGAGACGGAGGGAGGACAGACACATTTGCATGGGGGTGCTGGAGAGGAAAACTGAAAGTACCATACCCGTGGACCTGGTCACATGGACTGGAGAAGACGAGGGCGGGTTGGCTGGTCTGAATTTCATGGCCTAGCACAAGGGGGCTAGGGTTGTTGAGGATTTGTGACAGGGCCTTTGGTCGAAAGGTGAGACAGCCAGTGGGCACCGTGGTGAGGCTCAGTGAGGTGGCCCACGTTGAGTTGACCAGAACCCGACCAGATGAAGGGAAGATTTTTGAGTCTGTGAATCTGTGCATAGTGCTGCTAACGTTGTGGGCGGCCTTTCCTGATTTGACTTTGCTAATGGGTGCGGACTCACAAGGTTCCCACTGGAATGAACTTTCTTCATATCAGAGGGCATGCTTGTCTCCTCGGAGCCCTGGGTCGATGATGTGAGTGGGCAGGATAGAAAGTAGATACTTTCTATGGGGGCGGAGGGGATAAAGGCATGAAGTGGCTGGCTTGCAAACTATGGTAGGTGGAGGAATATGTTCACTGCAATTGCTAAGTATAAAATATTGTTGTTGTGTTCACTTACAGAATTATGTTTAAATGGCAAATATTAAATTTATGCATTTTGGTTTTATCCTGCTAAGCACAAATATGATTTCATTTTGTCCTTATTTTAAGAATTATATATGACTAAAGAGTTGTGTAAAGGTGTCAAGTTGACAAGGGGTGGTCTGTGGTAGTTAAACCATTTCCTGTCACCTTGATAAATAAGAATGAAGGCATGGAGCCTAGCCCATCAATCAGGGCACAGCCTGATGATTCCTGATGCGCATGGCCTTAGGATACCTCTCTTCCTCCCTGGAGGTGGGACACACACTCTCTCGCTGCTACACATTCCGGTTGACAAGCCACCTGGAGCCACGTTGATAGAAGCCAGAGCCCTGGAGATGGGACCGCTGCCACTGGATCCACAGGACTTTTCCATCCACTGGCCTGTGATCTTCCTGCATTCAGTATCATTGCATGTGCTGCATGAGCCTGAAGAGGAATTCATGGGCTAATATTGAACTTATGGACTTGATCTGGCCTGGGCTGGGATGTTTTATTGGTGCATAACTACTTCTTGATATAAAGTTCTCTTTATACATACCTGGGTGTCACTGGGTTTGTTTCTCTAGTCAACCCAGACTAACACAATCAGGGGCTGCTAAAAGGACAAGACGGTCTGTTTTGGAAGAAGTACGGCCAGAATGCTCCTTAGAGGCAAGGATGGCAGGACTTCGTCTTACATACTTTGGACATGTTGTCAGGAGAGACCAGTCTCTGGAGAAGGGAGGGACATCGTGTTTGGTAAAGTGGAAGTGCGGGGAAAGGAGGATAGCTCGCAGTGAGCTGGACTGACACCGTCTGTGGCTATATGAAGGTGGCGCAGGACCACGCAGCATTTCGTTCTGTGGTGCACGGGGTCTCTGAATCAGAGCCCACCGGATCACACCTTACAACTACGAACCACGTAATCCTGCCCACTGCAGCGATCTGGTGCTGGGCAGACGCTCATGCTGTTTCTTCATTTTGGCCCGGTCTGTGTGGAGTAAGGCAGGGCTGGGTCCAAGCCTCCTGCTAAGGCATGGAACTCCTGGCATCTACTCTCAAGTTGGGTGTCCTCTATTTTCAAATGGGGGCGAGGGATTGGGGCATCAGCGGCTCCGTGATAGAATCGCACCTTCCTGGCAGGCGATCCAAGTGCAAGCCCCAGACAATGCGCCTAATGCACAGTGGCCACCATCCGTTGGGGCAGGCTCGAGTGTTGCTGAGATGCTGAAGGAGCTCAGACAAAGCTGCACTTGTAGTAGAGGCCTGGCGATCTGCAAATCAGTCATCCTCGGAGTCTGGTCTGCGACTACAGACGAGGGCATGGGGACCGTTGTGAGGATGGCACAGGACCGGGCAGTGTTTCAATGGTTCTGTTGTGCATAGGGTGGCAATGGGTTGGAACCACTCAAAGGCACCTGAAAACGAGTCTGATCCTCAACCCATCTGGGGGTTCCTCAGGCCTGGTGCATGAGTGTCCCATGAGGAGGGGGACAGCCTGACCATAGCCAATGACAACATCAGCCTTGATGGATTCTAACTGGGGCTACATTCCCAAGGCCCGTCATGAGTAGCTACAAGGAGTCCCACAAATCCCTGGGTACTGTGGCCAGTGCTTGCTGGTTGTCATGTGACCAGCCTGGACCAGGTGCAGGGCAGGTGGACCTGCAGAGAGCTCCGCCAGAAGGGTGGGCCCATCCTCTAAGAGGCTCCAGGCACCACATGCCTGTCACCAGTCTTCCTCTCCTTAAGTTGGCATTCAAGGCGCTCCCCACCCTTGCAAGACAACGCTGGACCCTGGGGCACCCCAATTTGCCTGAGCCCAGGGTTTGCCCTGCTCCCAACAAGCCTGGCTCCGTCGGCAGCTGCCCTGTGGTCAATCAGTGGCTGGAAGGGGCGGCCGGAGGGGACCCCTCCACCGGCCCACCCCAGGAGCATTTGTAAACACATGCCTTCTTGAGAACATCAGCAAACAGAACATGTTTTCCTAGTTAACAGGAAACGCAGGCGAGCAGCGGGTTCCCCAAGGCGGCCCCAGGCCTGCATGCTCACGCATCTGCAACCAGGCCCCAGCCAGCAGCATCGGGGGAGGCGGGGTGGTGGTGGTGGTGGTGGTGTGTGTGTGGAGACAGACAGAATGGGCAGCCGGCGGAGCCCCTCTGTTTGCACACCATCCTCCCCCAGAGGACGGGCTCTAGCCCTTGCTACATGTGGACTTCCAGCCATACAGGAACCACCCCCCACCCCCAGGCCAGGCCTGGAAGGAGGCCTCCACTATCCTCCACGCTGCTGCCTTTGTCCCCAGCTGCCCTCCTTGGCCTTTGATAGGGGAACCTGGCTGGGTTACAGGCAACGGAATTGCAGACCCAAGTGCCCAAACTCCCTCAGGGCTGTCACAAGTTCTCCACCACTGACACAGGCCAGCAGGAATGCCCTCGGACCAGCGTCAGGCGCTGCAGAGGGACCGGAACCAGAGCAGGGTCTGGGAAGCTACCCCTCACCCCCACAACCCCTCAAGACCAGTGTCTGGCCAAGGACCTCCTGCTTGGTAGGGTAGAGGGTCAGGCAAAAGAAGACCCTCCGGGAGATGGATGGACACTGGCTGCAGAGGAGGGTGCGGGTCGGCGCAATGCTGCAATCTGTGTGCAGAGTGGCTATGGGTCGGAACCACTGGACGTCCCTACCAACACCTCGGGGAATTTAAAGCAAACCAAAAAATACACAAGACAAATAACTTCCTCCCTCTTCTCCTTCCCTTCTCTGCTTGCCTTCCCCACCCAACCCTCCCTTTTCCCCTTCCCGGCCCCCTGGCAGAGGAAGCTCAGCTAGGGCTAGGTGGGGGCCGCAGCAGACTGCTTCATTCATAGCAACCAACCAGAGGCCCCACGCAGAGCCCGGCACTCCGCGGCCGTTGATTGGCTAGCTCGGCCGGGAGTTCAGCCAATCCGCTGCCTGGGAAGCTGGGCCATTCATGAAAGCGGGAGGCCGCCTGGGAGGAAGCGCGAGGGGCGGGGGAGCGGGGTTATCGCGGACCTCCTGGGGCCCCGTGACAGCAGCCAGGCCTTCCGGCCGCCGCCCTCCCGCGACCCCGGCCCTCGCAGACCAGACCTCCGCCGGAGGCTGTGGACGGGCCCCGGCGCGGACCGGGGAGCGATACCCACTCGGCACTGCCCATTCCATTGTGCTCATGAAGTCATTGCTCCCACTAGGATGGAAATCATCTGTTTGCAGAGCCCTCGGAGGCAGGGGCCCCTCGGCGGCAGGGGAGGGGCCGGGCAAGTGGGGGGAGGTTGTGTCCATAGGCTGGGGCCCAGATGCACACAATTTCTCCTCCGTGCCTTTGCCTGGTCTCCGTTCCTGGGCTGAGAGCAAGGCCCACGTGGCCGCCTGGCCCAGCAGCCCTGGCCCTTGTCTGTAGGGTGGACAAGCAGAGGCTTAGGCCCCCTGCTTGTCTGCTCCCTTTGAAAGGGAAGTGGCCCTGTGATCGCTGCCCTCCACTTCCTGGGAGACGGGCCTCTTATTTTCATTGGAGACTCCTGCCAGGGTTTCTGAGGCAATAAGTCTTTAAAAGAGCTGACAGCCTCGGCTTTCCCCGTGGAGCCCCTGCTGGGTTTGAAGTGCCAACCTTGCAGGCCCACACTTACCAAGAATTCCTTTAAAAATAAAATCCGGCTGTAAGAGCTCCCCCCAAATTGACTTACATAAATAATAATAATTATGATTAGAGAAAGAAGACACAAGAGATTTTAAAGGTGTAACAACTTAAAAATGGGTCAAAAGTGAAATCAAATGATAAGCGACTACATTTTCATGGAACTACCTCTGCCGTGATCAGTTTTGCAGTATTCTCTGGGTGCAGCACTATTCACGGCCCTGGACTGTGTTTCGAGGGGGTTTATCGGAGGCCTAATCCATTTGGGGACCTGCAAGTGTATTGGGGCTTCCCCTCACATCGTTCTGCAAACCAAGTCTTCACAATTTTGGTGTGATTTCTTGACTGCTGCTGCTTTAGTGTTTATTGTGGTTCCAAGCAAAATTAAATTCTTGACAACTTCAAAAAATAAAAACATCCCACTGCCATTGGAGTTGATTCCACCTCAGAGCAACCCTGCGGGACAGAAGTGGACGGGCCTGGTAGGTTTCCCAAACCAAGTATTTACAGAGCCAGACAGCCTCGTCTTTCTCCTGCAGAGCAGCCGGTGGGTTCAAACTGCTGGCCTCTCTGTTAGCAGTAACTCAACCAATGCTAAAGCTGTGTCCCCTCCAGGGGCCTTGGTTGTTGTGAGTGTCCGATGAGACACCATGTGGGTGGTAAGGTCAGGTGCCCATTAGAAGACTAGAACTTCAGAGGTCAAGGGCTGGAGCCCCAACAGGCACCATGCGCTCTGGAGGCCTGAGGAACCCCCTTTAC
This sequence comes from Tenrec ecaudatus, assembly GCF_050624435.1. Classification (NCBI taxonomy): domain Eukaryota; kingdom Metazoa; phylum Chordata; class Mammalia; order Afrosoricida; family Tenrecidae; genus Tenrec; species Tenrec ecaudatus. The sequence goes on along the minus strand of NC_134533.1, from coordinate 4,793,671 downwards.
AAGCCACCAATACCCCATTGCCACCCCAGAGTGGCCCAGAGCTTGAGCTGGTGGGGAATTTTTCTCAATGGAAAGATTACTTCACAGTAAGTATTTCGCAAGCCCCTCTCGGTCTGTTGATAATGGAGCTTGCCTTCTGGATTTACAGGGTGTTACATAAGCCCCAGATTGGAAACACACACACACACACACACACACACACACACACAGGAATGTGGCTGCAGAGAGCGAGCGGGTGGGCAGGCAGGTTTGGTCTCTGTTCAAGCTCTCAGCCTCTTTCCCAGGCTGGGAGGACTCCCTGCCTTCTGACCTGTTGGAACCTGCTAGGGAATGTGTAGTATGAAATCCACACAGGGTGGGGTGCTGCTGAAGCCAAGGTGCCGGCAGGAGGGCGGGGACCCCCTCCTAGAGGTCTTACCAGCGGCCAGCACCCCAGACTCTACATTTGGGGTGCACAGAGAAGGTGCACCCCTCCCAGCAGCCCCATCAGAGTGCACAGAGCTGGCCCGTGGAGCTGGTGTGGTGGCTGTGTGGGGCCGGTGGGTCGCTCCTGCTCACAGGGCCTCCACGTGCCAGAGTGGCCCTGCCCTTTCTCTCTTGCATCTCTGGCTGTCATCTTTCGGGAGCAGGTCACTAGGTCTGAATTTTGAACCCTCTCCCCCCTGTTCAACAGAGTAGAGATTACAATTCTCTGTCAAGAAGTCCCAAAGCCAAGCCCTCACAGCTGCACCCATGGGATCATGATCAATGGAGAAAAGACGGAGGTTGTCAGGGACTCTGTCTCGCTTGGATCCACAATCTGTGCTCATGGGATCAGCCATCAAGAGATCAGACACCGTGTCCGCTGCATTGGGTCCATCTGCTGCACGAACCTCTCCAAAGTGTGGAAAAGCAAGGCTGTGACTTGGGGGACGAAGGTGTGCCTGACCCGAGCCTTGGTATTGTTGTTGGCCTCCTCTGCTCGTGAACGTGGGACATTGGGTAAGGAAGACTGAAGGAGGTGCTGGCAAAGGGTATTGAAAACACCACGGAACCGCCGAGAGAACCAACAGATCTGTCCTGGAAGAAGTGTAACCAGAGCGCTCCTGGGAGGTCAGGATGGCGAGACTTCGTCTCACATACTCTGGACATAGTGTCAGGAGAGACCAGTCCCTGGAGGAGGTCAGCGTGTTTGGTCACGTAGGAAAACAACGAAAGAAACATTGTCATCAAGGCGTTGCTGACTCGTAAGGACCCTACAGGGCAGGGCAGAGCTACCCTGTGAGTTTCCAAGACTACAGCTCCATCTTTCTCTCACGGAGCAACTGGTGGTCTCGAACTGCTGGCCTTGTGGATCACAGCCAAATGCATAACCACTGCCCACCAGGGCTTCTGACAAGGCAGAGGGGCTGTGAGAAAGAGGCAGACCCTTGGCAAGGTGGACCGACACGGAGGCTCAAACATAGCAACAGTGGTGAGGATGGGGCGGGATGAGGCGGTGTCTCGCTCTGGTGTCCGCCCGGCCGCTATGAGGTGGAACTGACTTGATCTGATGGCACCTGGCAGCGACACACTGAGCCGCCTCTCGGGATGGCGTGGCAGAGTGTCTGCCACTCCTTCCCACCAGGTTCATTGTGAGGGCTGGGCTCGGGTTTGGGGAGGGCTGGGAAGCAGCTCACCAGGCCTTGCTCCCAAGGGGCCTATCAGGGTGGACTAGAACCGCCCCCCACCTTACCGTTCGCAGCTGGGCCCGTTAGTCATTTGTAGCTCTCGGGGGGCCGTGAGATTCACAGCGGAGTCACTCGAGAATCCCCTCCCGTTCTGTGGCTGTCCTGTCTCCACGCTCAAGGACAGACGGTCCATCAGAGCAGGGACTTGTCTGTTTTATTTTCTGTGCCAAGACTGGCGCCGGCCAGGAGGTGTTCTCACATGCCTGGGGCCTGTACTGGCTCCTACCAACCCTGTAGGACAAAGAAGCATTGCCCCACCACGGTTTTGAGCCTGTCCTCTTTGCAGGAGCGCGTAGCCAGGTGGGCTTCTCTTAGAAGCAACGGCTGGGTTTGAACCCCTGACCTTTCGGTTAGCTCTGAGTACCTCTGAGCAGCCTAGTCGGTGGGAAAGCAACCCCCCCCCCACCACCACAAGCAGATTCCCACTCACACTGCCCCTGTGAGGGGGCTGCTGGGCAGGCAGTGCTGCCTTTGTTGTGCAGAGGATCACTATGGGGCACTATGGGTCAGAACTGACTCAATGCCCCCCAACAAGGAGGGTCTCCTAGACTAAACCATTCCAGGAGACGACTCAAAGCTGAAACTCACTGCCATCGCGTCAGTTCTGACCCATAGAGAACCCATAGGACTGCCCTGTGGGTTTCTGAGACTGTAAGTCTCTAAGGGAGTAGACAGGCTTGTCTCTCTCCTGAGGAGCAGTTGGTGGCTGTGTTAGACCGGGTGGACTAGAGAAACAAATCCAGAGACACTCGTATATGTACCAGACAGAGCTTTCCATCCAGCCCATTCCAGATCAAGTCCGTAAGTCCGGTATTAACCCATCTGTCTGACAGGAGTCCACAAATCCCTCTTCAGACTCATGCAGCCACTTGCAATGATGCCCAATGTAGGAAGATCACAGGCCGGTGGGTGGAAAGTCTTGTGGATCCAGTGGCGGTGGAAGCCTCTCAACACTGACACGGCTCTCCTCGTGGCTCCTCCAGCTCTCGAGGGTCTCCTCCACAGAAAAGTGAAGCAGAGAGAGAGAGGGTTCCACCTTTTCTGATGGCAGAATCAAGAGAGAGAAGTTTCCAGAATCCTCATGAGACGGTCACGCCTGATTGACAGGCTAGGCTCCACCCCTTCACTCTTACCAAGTAGACATGAAATTGTGTAAGTGCCGCAGTGGTTTCGAACTGCTGACCTTGTGGTTAGCAGCCCAACACATAAGCACTAAGTCAGCAGGGCTCCCCTGTAGGACCAAACCACTTCCTCTATCTCCCAAGGAGCCAGCTGCCGGTGGGTTTGAACCATCAGTCCTTCGGTTAGCATCCAACACCGAATGGACGTCACATCCTGTTGTGAGGTGCTGTCCAGCCGGTTCCAATTCATAGTGACCCGGTGCATAACAGAGTGAAACTGCGCCCGCCCTGCACCAAACTCACCATTTGTGGCAGCTACGCCATCTCCTGTCAACATGAAAAGGGGTGGAGTCAAGCCTGTCAAATCAGGTCATAGCCAAGGAGGCCTCTGTGTGAGTGTGGCCTTCTCCGGATTGGTCTCTCTTGTCCACCTGGACTGACACACCATTGTTTTGTGCGAGCCCACTGGGGCAGCCACCGGGTCCCTCCGTCTCCTTCAGCATCTTCGTCTTGTAGGCAAACCTTCTACTTCACCAAGCATGGTGTCTTTCTCCAGGGATCGGTCTCTCCTGAAGCACGTCCGAAGGACGTGAGATGAAGTCTGGTTGTCCTGTCCTAGCTTCCAAGGAGCATTCAGGAAGGCCGTCCTTCCTCCCAGACCGATTGGGTTGTCCCACACGTAGGAGAGACTCGATAAATCCCTGTCCCATGGGCGGATGGATCTGTGCCATAGAAGATCGCAATGAGGCAGCGACAGGCTACACCTGAGGAGATGGAGCACAAAGCCCGGTGACATCATGTCTGAGACGTCTTGTGGTGGCTCAGGAAAGCTGTCCCCAGCTGTCCCCGTGTGCGGACACGCTCCACCCCAGACTTGGCCTGTCCTCGAAGCCCACCCTAGCATGGCCTCCCTGCTCCCAGGACGTGTGGAAAGCCAGCACAGAAGTCGGAGGGGACAAAGGTCGGGAGAGAGGGAGAGAGAGACGTCACCTGGGGGAGGTTGCGGAGGTTTCTCTTTTAGGGGAGCCTCTGTCTGAGAACAGGCCCTGGTGGCACGGCAGTTACAACTCTGCTGTTAGTGACGGTTCAAACCCACCTTCTGCTCCGTGGGAGGAAGAGGAGGCTGCCTATGTCCATAAAGACTGACGGTCTGCCAGGTGCTCACGGAGCCCTGGTGTGCAGCTGGCTGAATGCTCACTGCAAGGCCACTGGTCAAACCCAGCCAGTGACTCTGAGAGACAAATTCACAACCCACTTAGCCCAAGGGATTTGCTTGCTGGTTGATTTGTTGAGAGTCTAGGAGGGGTGGGGTAGGCCTGGGGCAATGGTCAAGATCTGCTCCTCTTGTTTCCTTGCTTTCTCTTCCTCCTCCTCTCCCCACCCCCCCATTTCTTCTTTCAATGTAGATAAAGATCAGCATCTGATGGGCTTGTTCAGAGGAAACCCCCCACAGAGAAAGGAAAGCCCGTGCTAGGGAAACGGCTAAACTTAGAGCCCAGCGCTGGGGAAGTCCTGCATCCTTCCTCCTACTCCCCCAGCCCCGGTGCTTCTGACCCACATGTCCACCGACCCCCTCCGTGCCCTGCGCTCCTGGTGACTCCTGCCAACTGGGTGACAGGCTGGGGAAGGGGAGGGTGCGTGAAGGATGCTGTTGGGGCAGTTCCCACTCCTTGCTACCCTGCAGGACAGACAGAAGGAGCTGCCCCCTGGGGGTGGGGTGCCTGGCTGTCCTCTTCACGGGAAGTGGACTGCCTGGACTTTCTTCCGCAGAGCTGTGGAGCACGCCTTTCAGTTGGCAGTTCGCTCTTGTGCTGCCAAGGCTCCATCCTGGAGGACAGGGAGTGGCAAGAACACAGACCTGGCATCCTGTTGGTCTGTCCCAGTGGAGTGGAGGTGGGGGACAACGACGATGACTACATCCCCAGGGTGGCCTGGTGGCCGAGACTGAGAACAAGGTCACTCCATGCACAGGCAAAAGGCCCAGCTGTCCTCTGCTCTCCTCAACTTAACTCTGCAAGGCCCGTAGGCCACTGCCACCCAGCCCCAGTATCGCTGTATGCGTGGAAAGAACTGGTCCCAGGCCGAATCGGGCTTGGGCCTCTCTGGGAGTGGGGGACCGGCCACCTGCCAGGTGGGCAGCTCAGAGCTGGGGACAGTGGCCCCTGTGAAATGCATCCCCGCCCGGCCATCATGCTGACGAGAGGTTGAAAGTGTGGGCAGGCTGCACGCTGGTCCCCACAGCGATGGCCCGGGTGGAGGTGGGCTCCCGGGGACCACAGGCCGGTGTTTCCCATGACTGCTCCTTCCAGAGCCAGAGGCAGGATGGGATGGCAGGTCTGTGCCTGACCTCTTAGCACTGGCCTCTAAAAATAGGCCCTTCCTTCCTGAGTCCAGGGTCCGGCAGGCCGATGTGTTTCCAAGGTGGACAGAGTGCCTCTGGCCACGTGCTCACAGAGGGCAGCAGGAAAGTGTCACCGGACCCCTGGGGGGTTGACATCTGACCTCCAATGAAGCAGAGAGCAAGCACATTGCTGGATCCTGAGTCATGGCCAGGGCAGGGGGCGGGGGGGTGGATATTGGGGAGCAGCAGGAGAGCCCCCTGGGACACATCTCCCACTGGAAGAGTAGGAACTGTTTCCTTCCAGAACACCCCCTCCCACTGAGAGCTGGGGGCCACTCAGCTCGCCACCCAGCTCGGGGGGACACCGCCCTGGGGAGGCCGTCCCCACTGCCGGGTTCCCCAGGCATGAGTCACAGGGCGCTCTGGGCAGTGCCCTTGGAACCCAGAGGCCTGCCACCGGTTTCCTGCAGATAAGCGGCCCTTGAAGGGAAACCTGGCAGGGTGGGGTGGCCAGATACAGACCTTCAAAGCCCCCCCGCGCTCGCTAATGAGCGATTCCAAGCATAGTTTCAACAGCTCCTCAAAATAAACGCCCTCCCGTGTTATCTTCCTGGCGCGGTGTTTGCTTGTTTTGTCTTTGGCATCCGATAGGATTCTCTTTAGTGTCTTCCCTCGTTATGTTCCCCTCCCTGCAAGAGGCCTGGAGAAGAAGTCTGGGGCCAGTGGGTGGCCAGCAGGTGAGACCGGTGGGGAGGAATGTCTGAAGGCAGCCCCCCGGGGCGCAGCCTGTCCCCTGCTCACCCTCCGCTCCCTCCTGGGCCCCGGCCTGCACTGCGGCCCCTCCTCGGGCAGCCCTGCAGTGACCTGGCCACACATCTACTTGCTGCTGCCCCATTCCAGGCCTACCCCACTGCACTGAAAACCCCGGCATTGGGCCCAGAAAGCAGGTCTCAGAAAGATCCAAGTCAAGGTCTAAAAGCCTGGTGGGTGGGGTGGGCATGTCTCCAGAGTGCGGGGACCGCCTGGACCCCAGGAAGACCGCCGTGGCTTGCAAGGCCCAGCCACCCCCTCTCACCGGGCCGGAGTGGTGGCTCTTAGGTGTGGTGCTAGACCAGGGAGGCCTGCGTGTGTGTTCTGCAGCTGGGCCTTGCTCGCTGGCCTTGCTTCTCGGCACTCCCCCGAAGCTGCCCAGGGCCACCTAACCCTCTGCTGGGATTTCCTTGGGTCTGGTGATGCCCAGAGCTTGGCAGACCTCTCCCGGCCGAGGAGGGACGGGGTACGGTGTGTTTGCGTGTGTGCGTGCATATTAGGGGAGCTGTGACCAGTTTCAGACCTTAGGGACAATCCCCACAACAGTGAATCTGCCGTGTGGGGAGGCTGGCTGCCCTGTAAGCGGGGTGAGCCAATGCCGCCTGGAGCCCGGTGAAGCCGAGTGCTGAAGAAGACCAGCAAGAAATGGAGACGAGGAGGAGCAGACGCCGCGGCAGAATCAGAGGCTGCTGGGGCAGGACGGGGGCTTGGGGGGAGAGGGAGGGAGGGGCTCGCCTCTGGCAATCATCTGGGAGGAAAGGCAGATGTTGAGGGAAATTTTGCACCCAAGTCAGTGCCACTGTCCCCGTTTCCAGAGACAGCGAGGCAAGCCCAAATGCACACAGCTGTGAAGTCACTTCCGACTCACAGCGACCCTCCAGGACAGGGTAGAACAGCCTCTCTGAGTTTCCAAGACTCCCACTCTTTAAGGGAGCAGAAAGCCCCATCTTTCTCCTTGAGAGTGACTAATGGTTTTGAACTGCTGACCTTGTAGTGAGCAGCCACTACGTCGCCAAACCAAAACAAAGCCAAACTCCCTGCCATCAAGTTGATGCCGACTCGTAGCGACGCTTCTTTAAGACTGGCTGGAGCTGCCCCAGTGGGTTTCCGAGACGAACCCTTTGTAGGAGGAGAAAGGATGTCTCTTTCTTCCTTGGGGCGACTGGTGGTTTTGAACTGCTGCCCTCATGGATCACAGCCCAGTGGGTACCCACTACACCACTGGACTCCTAAAACCAAATGATAGTTTACATTCATGAATAAGAGATATCTGCCCTGCGCCGCAGGGCACTCTTTGGAGATCTGCAAGGGGGCTTCCAAACGTTCGTCATAAAAATGGAATCGGGAGATATTGGGATTCTTCCGTGGACTCTGGAGCCGGCTCGTGATTGTGGGAAGAGCCCGTGGCACGAGGCTCGGCCTTCTTTACCAGTGTCTCGGAAGGTGAGATGGGAACCCTACCTGAACGGAGGAGGAGCAACTCAGAAAGGGGCGTGAGCCTGGCTGTCCAGAGAGCATCTGCTGTGCTACTTCTGTACCTGGGGGCTCTGATTACACGCATGCGCACGCACTACACACATGCATGCATGTACACACATGTGCTGTGTGCTCATGAAAACACGTGCATGCACATATGCCCAGCTACGCATACACTCACATTTACAGGCACTCACACATGCACACGCACACACCTGCACCCGTGTGTGAGGCACACACTGACCCCCGCGCTTACACGGCGTACACCCACCGCACATGCGCTCAAGTGCGCTGGAGCACATGCGTGCGTGCATGCATAAACATGCTCGCGTGCCACACTCAACAGCCCTCTGGACCATCAGTCCCACCTGCAACAAAGGTCTTTGAGCCAGGCCCGCTGACCGGCCAGAGGAGGAAGAGCCTCCTTTGCCCTGGAACACAATGTGCAGGGCACCGGTGCTGCCCAGCATTTCCTGAAGGTGGGGATCTGAAGGAGGGCCGGGGACACCGGGTAGGGGTGGGAGGTGTGATGTCGCATCGTGGCGGTGGCAGTGGGTGGCGTGGTGCAAACTGTGTGTGGAGCGTTGAATGGAAATGCACCTGTCCCGGACTCAAGCCTGGGTGCAGCCACCTCCTCAAACGCTGCCCCCAACTCCAGCGCAAACGCGTCCTCGGGAGGAACCCCTGTCAGTGCCTGACACACGCTCACCCATACCTTCACACTCTTCACGCTCATGCACACACAAAGTCACAGACACACGCTCACACAGACTCACACGTCCACAACTCACTCCACATGCTCACTCACACCCACACACTCACACACGTATGCACACACACCCACATGGTCACACACATACGTGATCACATACACACACCCAGGCACTCACATTCACATGATAGCACATACACACTCACACACACCTTCACACTCTTGCACACGCACACTCATGAACACTCACACAGGCACGCACAAGAGCAAGTGCACACACACATGCGCATGCACACACACACACACACAGACGGGTGGTTCCCTGGGCCTCAGAGCACCATACAGCCTCAGCCCCGTTCCGAGATGCCTGCACGGGGGAAGGGTGGTCATCATGTCCAAGAGGCTGCCCAGGAGGCTGACCAATCAGCTTCTCTGGGATTCTACGAGCTGACGGGGCACACCCTCACCTTGAACCCCCTGCGCAGCCTGTGAAGGAGGAGTTTCTGCTTCCCTGGACCAGGGCTGCCAGAAGATGCACATTTTCCACGAGCCCCTGGCCGTGCTGAGGTGGCTGGTCCAGAACCAGGAGCCATGAGGGGAGGTGGGGCAGCACCCACGGTTGGGAAGCCAGTGAATTCAAGGTGAAAGGTCCCTGTGGAAGAAAGCCCTGGTTATCTGGTTCTGAAAGGCCACAGCCTCATAGTTTTGCTCCCAAACTCAAAGGGGCACCTTGTGTCAGCAGGGACCCCGTGCCGTCTGCTTTGATGCCTCCGGTTTGGGAGCAGGCGCGTCTAGCGCGGCTCACCTTCAAACAGGACCCAACAGGCCTGGCCCAGGCACATCTTCACCAGGGGTGAGCTCGAGAGGAAGCAGCACATTTGGAGCTGGACATGGTCGGTCTGAGGCCAAGGGGACCCTGGACCGCAGTGAAGAACATCCCCAGGGCCCGTGCACAGGCCCAGGCAAGTCGGGCCCCAGAGTCCTGCCCCAGCAGCGAGGGGACCAGCCAGATCCCATGCCCTGTGTCTGCAGCGAGGAAGTCAGTTTGAGTGGAAGGATGGCATGGCGGTGCCTCCAAAGTGAGTCTGAGCCACGGACCCACCAGTCACACACGCCACCGGGACCATCCCTGGGAGGAGGAGGGCAGTCTGAGGCCTGCTCTGAGGCCTGCCCCAGCGGGGACCCTCCCTTTGAGACCGTGGAGGGAGCAGAAGTCAAGGTGCAGAATCTACACAGAGGCAGGGTCCGCGTCAGCACCCCATCTCCGCAGTTGGACAAGGACCACGCTGCCTGAACAGGATGCCGGCATCGACGGCCGCGCTTGTCTGAGCCCGGCTTTCTCTGGGGGACTTGCAAAAGGCATCTCAAGAGTCCAGGCTTTGGGGCCACAGGAACACCAGGCGGCAGAGAAGTGCCTCCCAGACCTGCACCACCCTACAGCGGTTCTTGTGTTGGGCTCACGGTGGCAGCCCCTGGGTCCGTCCGTCTATCTCACCGATGGCCTTCCTCTCTCTCGATGCCCTTCTACGTGCGGTCGTATGGTCCGCAGTTCAAAACCAGCAGCAGCTCCGTGGGAGACAGACTGGGCTTTCTATTCTTTTAAACAGTTTCAGAAACTCCCGGGGGGGGGAGCTCTGAGCCGGCACTGACCCCATGCCAGTGAGAGTGAGCTTCTACTTGATCACACACGATGTCCTTCCCCAGAAACTGACCTCTCCTCCCACAATGCCGGGGAAACACATGAGATGAAGTCTCGCCGTCCTTGCTGCTCAGGAGCATTCTGGCCGTACTTCGCCCGAGACAGATGTGCGTGTTCAATATGTGTGGCACTTTCAATAGTCTCCTCCAGCCCCACAGTTCAAATGCATCGATTCTCCCTCAGTCTTCTTTATTCAGTGTCCAACTCTCACCTGCAAATGAGGCCTCTGGAAACACCCAGGGCTTGGTTCAGGTGTGCCTTTGTCCTCAGAGCCACGGCGTTTCTTTTCAACACCTTAAAAACGTCTTGGGCAGCAGATGTACCCATGGCGATGTGTCCTTTCATCTGCTGACTGCTGCTTCCAGGAGTTCTGACGCTGGAGCCAAGGAAGACGCAAGGCTGGACAATGTCGATCTTTTCCCCGTTGATCGTGATGTGACTTATCTTCACCCGGCGGCGTCTCCCACGCCGAAGGCCGTGGTCCCGGATCCTCATGAGCAGGTGCTTAATGCAAGTCCTCCCCCTCGTTGTCAGCGGGCCAGACCGTTAGTTAGCCTTCCTCCAGTCCCGATGCCATCGTGGCGAGGGCCTGCCTCGGTCTTGAGGCCCCTCCACGTTGCCAGGCAGGGTGCCCTTTCCCACGGATCTCAACCCAAACCCGCTGCCACCTAACGGATGCCGACTCATGAGCACCCTGCAGGCTCGCCGCCCAGCAGGTGACCGTCGCATCCCCAGGGCTCAGAGAGATGGGTCAGCACTGTGGGGTGGGGACAGCAGACTGCCCTGCTCTGCACACCTTCGCCCCATCCCAGCGAGAGAATATTTGGACAAACAGCTCAGGGAGTCAGGAGAACAAGGGATCGAGCATAAAACAAGGAAAATCTCCTAGAAGGCAAACTGGTCCTCACTCGCAGCTCCTCTGAGACCCCCAGGGACAGAAAGGGCATCGAAAAGGAGACGGTGTCCCTCCCAGAGCTGCCACGGGCTCCGTGGGGCCCCCATTGGAGCTGCATGGTGCTCAGAGGCGCTCGGCAGAGAGTGAGGAGCTGGGCTCCAGGAGGTGTTTCCAAGGGAGGCGGCCAGGCATTCTCTGTGAGATGCCTGGACTCGAACCCCAACCTTTCTGTGTTAGAGCTGAAAGCAACCATCCTTTGCACCCCCAAACGCGCCCCCAAGGCTCGTAAAGCACGGTGTCCGCTTGGGCCAAAGAGAGGGAGATGGGATGGCGTCAGGAGGACAGGCTGGGCCCTCAAGGGCTTGGGCAGGAAGCTGGTTGAGGAAACGACTGAATGGAAACAGAACCCACTCTGGATGGGAGAGGAAGGCTGACTCAGAGGGTGGAACCACGGGCCCGAAAGACGGAGCCAAGAACCACAGTGACTCACCTCCAGGCGGCCACTCTGAGCCAAAACAGACCGGGCTGCACGTGGATGCCTGGACTTCAGGATGGGCATGGGCCGGGGGCTCTGGCGTGCCACCCACAAGAGGGAGAAACGGGGGCTTTTATGGCTGTCGACCTCTCCTGCCAACTCACCCAGCGGGGCCACGGGGGAAAGCCCTGCAAGACGGTCCCAACATCACGCAGGGCCCCTAGGAATCTGGGCGGACTCAGCACCGTCCACAACAACGCCACCAAAATGGAGATGACAACTTCAGGAGTTGGGGGTCACCGTTGTCCAGACTCAGGGGAACTCAAAACGTTAGCCATCCAAACAGCATGCCAGACCAAAAACCAGTAACAAAACAGTGATGCCGAAACGCCAAGCCAAAAGGCAGCAAGTGCTGGCCAGATGGCGGAGACACTTACAACTGCATCCGCTGCTGGTTCCAAAGGTCCAAACTCACTGCCGACTCATAACGACCCTGTAGGACAGGGTAGAATGGCCCTTGTAAGTTTCCGAGGGTGTCGCCCTTTACAGCAGGAGACAGCCTCATCTTGCTCCCAAGGAGGAGGCTATTGGTTTCGAACTGCTGACCTTGCAGTTAGCAGCCCAACTGGTCACCACTGAACCACGGGGTGCCATGGTGTTTCCTCAAAAATATGAACATCGAACGTCAAGCTCGGCAAGTCCGGCCCCAGGTCTGTACCTGGACAGCGGACATCAGGGACGCCAGAGAAACCTGTCCGCTAGCGCTCCCAGGGGCCCTGTGCACAGAGGCCAGAAGGTGGGACCAGCAGAGGTGGCCCTCGGCACATGGATGGATGGACATGACATAGTCCGATCCACACAGTGGATCACACCTCGGCCACAGAGGGAGATGGAGTCCCCATGCGCGCCCCAATACAGATGAAGCCGGGACACGCACCCTGAGTGAATCAGTGAGTGTCCCACTGCTCGTTGATCCCACTGATGGGAAATGCACAAAGATAGAGAAACTAAAGGTAACGAGGGGTCAGGGGAGGTGGAGGGGCCCTGGTGGCGTAGTGGTTACTAGGTGGCCCACTGATGTCAAGGTCAGCTCTTTGAAACCACCAGCTGCTCTGCCGGGGAAAGACCAGGCTTTCCACTCCCAAGTCCTTAGTCTGGAAGCTGGAACCCTCCCCACCATGTTGCTAGATGCCACTGAGTGGCGCTGACGCATGGGGACCGCGTGCACGCAGAAGGAAGCCCCGCCCTGTCTCACACCGATCTCCTAATTGTTCTTACGTTTGAGCCATGGCTGCAGCCACGACGTCCACCCACCTGCTGGGGGGCTTCCTCTTTGACTCTGCCCCTCTGCTTGACCGAGCACGATGCCCTTCTCCAGGGACTGGTCTCTCCTGATGACGATGACGACGACGCGTTCTAAGAACAGGATTCGAAGTCTCGCCGTCTCACCGAGGCTTCTGAGGAGCGCTCTGGCCGCATTGCTCCCAAGTCAGATGTTTGTCCTTCTGGTCGACCGCGGTACCCTCGGTATTCCCGACCAGCACCGTCCGTCAAGTGCATCTGCTCTTCTCCAGCCCCGGGGTTCCTGGTCCCACTCTCACGTGCAAACGAGGCACCTGAAAGTGCCAGGACTTGGCTCAGAGGCACCTCAGTCCTCAAAAGGACATCCTTGCCCTTGAGCCCCCTCAGGAGACCTTTTACAGCGGCTTTTCCCAGGGCAGTGCGGGGTTTCAACACTTGACTGCGTCTGTGCACACTGATTGTGAGTCCACGTACAGTGGACCCCATGGACTTCTCACTGTGTCGGAGGATGGAAATCCTGGTTCCAGGGACCAACTGTTGGGCTCAGAGAGCAGGTTCTTGACTTTGGGCTTCTGCATTCTTAGTCAACCTGCAGGCAATGTGCTAACTACCTCCCCTGGTCTCTGTCCCCTCTCTTTCATGTCTCAGAAAATATGGCCTCAGGATAGCCACCCCTTCTGCTAATCCTGCCTCATCCGCATAACAAAGTTGACCCACTTCCTATTGGGGCTCTAACCCCTTGGGAGGGGAAGGGAAGTTAGTCCGCAGCAGGGGGGGGCCTGGATGGCTGGGAAGGCCCTATCAAGGAATGTGGCACAAAGCAGCAGGACATCGTGTAGGGGACGATGTTGACACACTCAGTGCATTTTCCTCACCATCTTGATCTTTTTTTTTAATTAAACAGATGAGAACCACAGCTGGAGAACAGCTTCTACCTGGCCACAAAGGAGATGGTGAGATCCTAGATGGAGTCCGATACCGGAATGGGATGGGGTGAGGGGACTGTCCGAGGCGGACGGTGAAGTCTGGTTGGTTAGCTGGGGGCATTGTGCGTGATTGAGGCCACAGGGAGGCCTGGGGCATCTTGTGTTTTACACAACAGACCACAGGCATGTTTGCAGGTCCACAGGCTCCCCTAGAAATGGGTGGTGCATCAAAGGGTCAGAGGTGGTCTCTGTGCGTTGGCCTCAGGTGGCTTATTTCTTCATGGTGATGGACGTCCATCAGCCTGAAATGCTCACCGGTGCCCAGTTTGAATTTTTACACATTTGGTTGCCTTAATCATTAGATTTTTTTTCCTACCTCTTGTCTGTTGGTTTGTATGTTGTGATGGTGCAGGAAGCTGTGCCCCTGGATTTCAAATACCCACGGTCCCATTCGCTCAGGAAGCAGCAGCCAAGATCAAACGATGCGCTCATGGCACTGGGTGGACTTGCCACCCAAGACCTCTCCAACATGCTGAAAAGCAAGGATGTGACTCTGGGGGCCAAGGTGCACCTGACCCTAGCCATGGTATCTTCCATGGACATGGGCATGGAATAAGGGAGACGGTGAAGAATCAAGGCATTTGGATAATGGTGCCCGCAACAAATACAGAAAGCACCACAGACTGCCAAACAACTAACAATTCTTGCCTTGGAAGAAGTACGGCCAGAATGCTCCTGAGAGGCAAGGACGGTGAGACTTGGCCTCATGTACTTTGGACAGGTCATCAGGAGAGACCAGTCCCTGGAGAAGGACATCGTGCTTGGTATAGTGGAGGGGAGGGGGGCGAGGACAAGGCTGAATAGAGAAACAAATCCAGAGACACTCGTATGTGTCTAAGAAAGAGCTTTATATCAAAGAGCAAGTGTGTATTGAGAAAACATCTCAGCCCAGTCCAGATCAAGTCCGTAAGTTCGATATTAGCCCTTATGTCCGATACCAGTTTGTACATTCTTCTTCAGCCTCACACAACACATGCAGTGATGCAGAATGCAGAAAGATCACAGGCCATTGGGTGGAAAGTCCCGTGGATCCAGTGGCAGTGGAACCATCTCGGTGCTGGCGTGGGTCTCCACGTGGCTCCTCCAGCTCCAGGGCTCTGGCTTCCATCTGCATAGCTCCATGTGTCTTGTCAGCAGGAAGACGAAGCAGGGAGTAAGCTGTTTATCTCCTTGGCACCTCCAAAATGAGGTCATCAAGCTGTGACTTGATTGACAGGCTAGACTCCACCCCTTCGCAAGTTGACAGGCGATGATGTCACTGCCACAGATGGGGTAGGGGCTGGGCGGTGTTTCACTCTGTTGTGCACCAGGTCGCCGTGAGTCAGAACCCACTCGGGGGGCCTAACAAGGAGGACAAGGTGAAGAGGGTTCGGCACAGTGTCCAGACTAAGCCTGAGAAGAACAGGACTCGGTGGTCTGCTTCTGGAAACCATGGCCGTGAAAGCTAGGCACAGCAGCAGACCATTGTTTGATACAGTACCAGAGCCGGAAGACGCTCCACATGGGACTGGGGAGAGGCGCCTTTTCAGGACCTCCATGTGCTGATGGGGAACGACTCAAAATAAGAAGAAAGAGCTGCAAGCATCCCATAATAATTAGAAGGCGGCATGTACGAAGTGTGCATCTGGGAAAATTAGAAGTCATCCCAAGTGAAACAGAAGGGGTCTTCAAGTGGCTTTTCCGGCCCAGAGGTCTGGCTCCATCAGCCTCTCTCCATGTGTCTTCTCCACAGGGATGTCTCGCAGGGGGTGAACATAGAGAGAATGGGTCTCCCGCCTCCAAGGAGGGAGACAGGAGTTCCCAGAATCCTCAGGAGAAGGCCATGCCCACACAGAGGGCTCATTGGCTATGACTGATTGACAGGCTAGACCCCACCCCTATACTCTTCATCCTCACATTGACTCCACATGATGTAACGACCACACCGTCTCAAGACGTGGTGTGCCGAGCAGCCACGAACAGGTGAGCTGTGGGGTGACATTGAGGACATCATTCGTGGAGAAAGCCCAGGTCCCGGCAGCATGACCCGGGGAGAAAGGGCCAGCATGGGTGTCAGAAGAGGCTCTAATAGGTGCCTTGGACATAGAGAGGGTGACGTGACCAGCAGGGGTGAGGAGGTCACAGAACTAACAGCAGCTTTCCAAGGGCAGCCCGGGATGACCAAGCGAAATATTTTATAACAGAGTGTACGGGGGAGACTTGGTGCCAGGAAACGGAAACGGAAGACCATACTGGGCATTGCTCATGTGGAAAGAACCGAAGAAACATTCCAACCTCAAGTCTCCGCGTGGCAGGATCCTACGGGCAAAATTATGACTAGCACACCGGAAAACCAGAAACCAAACTGGCTGCCTTCGAGGCGATGCCGACTCACGGCGACCCTACAGGACAGAGTAGGAAACTGCCCCCCTGTGAGTTTCCCAGGATGTAACTCTTGACCGAAGCAGACAGCCTCATCTCTCTCCCTAAGAGAGGCTGGTGGTTTCGAACTGTCGACCTTTCAGATCACAGCGCCAGGTGCAACCCACTACACCACCGGGTCTCCTTCATGAATGACATGGGGAGTGGCAAAGGAAGACAGAAGGGATGCAGAGTCCCTGTACCCAAGAGAGTTGGCGGCCATTCAACCACTGCCGAAGGTCAAGGATCCATGGTCCCGAGGGAAGACGTCCAAGAAGCATTGTTGGAAACAAGGCCCCGGGAATTTACAGAATGCCAACTGAAATGTTTCAGCCATCAGTTGCCACGCTGGAATCACTGGTTCCCCATTGTGTGAAAGACAGTTCGCTGGCCCAGGTGCCGGCAGAGGTCCATACAGACAGGTGACCCAAGGGAATGTGGAAGTCGGTGAGCCATGTCCTTCGCACCTCGCTCATGTAGCCTTTCAAGAAGGAGGTGGCAGTACAGCAAGGAGCAGCTGCCAGAAACCCAAGCCAGATTCAGACGAGGGCACGGCACAGGGGCCCACGATGAGCCTTGGCCGACGGCAGAGAACACCAGAGAGGTGTTTGGCCTGTGTTTCATGGGCGCTCGAGCCCAGGCCCTCAAACTTCGAATCGCCAAGCGAAGAGTGGACGTCTCAGAGCATTTCGCTGCTCACACAGAACCCGTCCACAGGCCAGGGGACCGTCTGAATAGAGCAAGGTGGGTACAGGGTGGGTTTTGTTTCTCCTCCTTGTACCGTGAAGGGCAGGAGTGGGGGTGGGAGGGGGAAGCCAGCTGGCACAACGCAGCGCTTCCTCAGCCCCAAAGACCCCAGCCCCTGAGACCGGCCTCCTCCCCTGTGACTGTGCCCCATTCTTGGATCGGTGGTGGTGGTGGTGGTGGGGTGCACTTCTCTGACATGCGCCTACTTTTCGAGGTGGGCAGCAGAAGCCTCTGGACTCCGGATTCCCTCAGGCAGCGGGCAGCCAAGCAGGCAGCTTGCGCTGAAAGTCTGTCTGCTTCAGCCCCAGGGAGGAAGGGTGTCCACGGTGATCTATGACGTTCCTGGGAGTCCCTGGGACACTGTGCTCCTGACAGTGGGTAGAGGGAGCAGGAGATGAGGTTCCCGTCATAAGTGTCCCTGCTCCACAGCAAAGTGCTCCCTTGTCTGCCCGACAGGTCTCTCAAAACGCCTTTGGCAACAGGACCCTGGAATGTGGTGCTCAGAGCAAGACTTCTTGAATACCTCCGGGGTCTCTGCGAAGTCCCCCAAGGCATTCCCAGGCCCTGGTGAAAGTGGCTGGTGCCCACAGGCGGGTGGTGATGCCAGCCACTCTGCCACCTGGCCCACAGGCCAGGGCACATGGCACAGCAAGCTAGGAACACCGGTCTCCTCCCCTCGCCAAGTGGCCTGGCCATTATAGGAGGCATCCCATAATAGGACATCAGGAAGAAGGGAGGTCTTGGAAGGATGTGCAGAGAACAAGGGACTCCCTCCGAGCAATAGGGAGACAGGTGGAGACTATAACCCAGCCAAGGTCCCGGGGGAACCATGCCCACCTCCCCACCCCCCACCCCACCCCCATCATCATGAGGACCAAGAAGCAGTCATTCACTTTAACTTGTCCAGAACATCCAAGGTGCTGCAGCCCTTAAAGGTGGAGCATCCAAGGTCCCAAATGAAAACCCAAAACCAACTGCTGATGGCTCCAGATTCAGGGAGGAGGGGGAGGGCTCCCCACCTCCCAAGTTGCTTCCAGTCTGTGGCTCCTGCATCTCCCAGCCGACACCCCCTACCCCACCCCCAGTGAATCCAGTGAGTTCTTCTTCCTGAGAAAACCAAAGTGGACGGATTACACTGCGTTCATCCTACCACCCCTGCTTTGTCCAACACCTCCACGGGTACAAAGGGCACAGGGAGGCTGCGACCCGTGCCCCTCAAGGGCATCTGCCAGCAGCCTGGGTCCCACTTCAACCTGACACCCTGACACTTTGCTCACAGGCAGAGCTGGCTGGGTATTTGGGGGGGGGTGCTCAGTGCACAATAAAAATAGGGAGGGGGCTTCTGGACAAATTGATTAGGTCTTCAATATGGGCAAATGGCTCTGCAGGTCCAATTGGGCTCTCTTCACCTGGAGCATCCGGGGAGGACGGGAGGACAGGAACAGGAGGAGAGATGAAGTGGATGACATACTGTCTCCCTGTGGTCGTTACATCATCTGGTGTCAACTCGAGACTATTAAGAGTGAAGGGGTGGAGTTTCGCCTGTCAATCAGGCCGTGGCTTGATGACCTCATCTGGAGGTGTTAAGGGGATAAATAGCTCCCTGGAGGTGGGACACTGGCTCGCTCCCTGGGAGACATTCCAGATGACAAGACACCTGGAGCTATGCTAGAGCCCTGGGGCCTGGAGGAGCCACATGGAGACCCACGCAAGCACTGAGATGCTTCCACCGCCACTAGATCCACACTTTCCACCCACTGGCCTGTGACCTTCTGCATTCGGTGCCCTTGCATGTGTTGTGTGAGTCTGAAGAGGGCTTTATAGATTGATATAGGACATATGGGCTACTATCAGACTTATGGACTTGATCTGGACCGGGCTGGGATGTTTTCTTAATGTACAATTGCTCTCTCTTGCACACACACGAGTGTCTGTGAATTTGTTTCTCTAGTCTACCTGGACTCACACATTTCGTGAGCCACTGCCTCCTCGGCGTTGGCACTGGAACTGGATGGGGCCCAGCTCGGATGGATAAACGCTTCAAGCAAAGATTCAATGGCATACTCTTGATCAAGAGAGGGGAGATGCTGAACAGAGTTTCACATTCTCCTGGCCTCTAGCCTTTGGAGCTATGGAGCACGGTCGAACCTGAGGCGTGCTGCCCCAGGGCACTGTGAACCCTTACAGCACAAATCACGCCTGCCCGCCTGAGCCATCCTCAAGCCCAACCGAGCCCCACTGAACAAACAAAAGGACTAAGTGCACGGCTCCTGGGAGCAGGGTGGAACTGCTCCAGCGAGCTTCTGAGCCTGCCGCTCCTTATGGAAGCAGACAGACTCGTCTTTCTCCCAAGGCACGGCCGGTGGGTTCACACTGGTGACCTCATGGCCGTTAGCCCCAGACGTCACCGTAGTTTGGCTTATTTTGTAAAGAGCTTCTGCCTTGGGTACTGAGCCCCTCGACGGGACTAGCTATTGCGGGTCAAGCTGGGAAGGTTAGGTGGGGACCTTAGCTGAGGGGGGATCGGGGGTGGTGAGTGGATGGTCATGGGGCAGAGGGGGGGAGGCAACTCAGCAAAGGGGTGAGGATGGCCGCACAGCTGAGGAACATGTCTGCGAGGTCATGGTATGGAACGTGGAGAAGCTGGAAGCGGCGTGTCTTGGCTGTGTGTATTCACAACCCAAAGTCAGTTATTTTAAAAAAACAATTTTTTTAACAAGAACCATTGTCCTGGGCCTCTACCCCAGCAGGGGGGCCCTGTAGGCAGCAGAAGGAGATTCCTCTGGACCCTGTTCTGCTGTGACTCCTGGGGCTTTTCATCGGCTGGATTCTGGGACCTTGGTGGCCAGGCTTCTTCTCCGCGCCCACGGAGCACGCCCCCGTCTGCATCGCACAGTGCAGACGGCACCCAGAGGCTCTCAGAAACCATTCGGTGCACCTCACTGGATGGGGCTGAGTGCAGCCGCCCGGGATGGACTGAGTGGAACGGAAGGGAACTCCGTTGAACCAGATCAATATCCCTGGGCTGGTGGGTTGGATGGGCACAGCTTCCTCCCCGACGGGGTCTCCATGCTCAGGACGAGCCTGGCACTGGACACCCAGTGGAAGCCCTCTGCCCGGTGGCTGGTGTGAGTTCACCATCTTTGTAAAGACCGTCCTCCTCCTCGGTCAGAAAATTCCGGAACAGGAAGTGCCAACTCCCATCCTCACACTGTGGGACGCACCTCTACGTGCCAGGGACTCTGCGGTGGGGTCCTGAGGGTGAGAAGGGGAACGAGGTGCAGAATAAGTGCTCCCAGAAGCCATCGCGGAGGACGGACCAGACTCACACGATGAAAGGCGGTGAAGATGGAGACCACCGCCCTCTCCAGGGGTTCCCTCGTGGTGGCGCTCTGGTGGCCGTCATGCGGGAAGCTATGCCACTGGTGTTTCAAACACCAGCACTTCCTGGTGAGGGACGGGTGCCAGCGGAGCTCCCAGACCAGCCGAGTGCAAGCCGTCTGCTTTGGAAAACCCAGGGCCTCACGAGAGGGTCTGTCTGATGCAGGGAGTAAAGAGGGGGGCTGATGTTGGAGGCACTCAACGCGCAGTGGCCGCCGCCATGGACCCGAGCCCGTGCGCCATTGTGACGGTGGCGCAGGGCCCGGCAGGCTTTGCTCTGTGGAAAGTGGCACCGTGAGTCAGAGCTGACTCAATGACAATCGGGGTCAACAGGACTTTCAGCGACGGTTCCAAAGGGCGTGCGAGGTCGGGGGAAGGGGGCTGTGACATCCAGGAAGCCCTCAGGGACCAGGGAACCCTCTGGTGGGAAGGATGAGCAGGGTATTTCCAGATGGACGGGGCACGGAAATGGTGCTGCAGGACGGAGAACCAGGTTGGGAGGAAGAGGTGGCATGAGTCAATGTGTAGGACATCCTGGCCAGGAGTCATCTAGGGAGTAGCCAGACATGAGGTGGATCATATGGAATGGTATGGAATGGTATGATATGGTATGGTACGGTATGGTACGGTACGGTGTGGTATGGTATGGTATGGTATGGTACGGTACGGTGTGGTATGGTATGGTATGGTATGGTATGGTAAGGCGTGAGCTGGTACAAGATGAAATGAGATAATGTGGAATAAGATGGGATGGGATGGATTGGAGTGGGTTGGAATGGGATGAAAGAGCATAGGATTATACAGGATGGAAAGAGATATTATAGAATAAGATGAGATGGGCTGGACTGGGCTTGGCTGGGCTGGGCTGGGTTGGGTTGGAGTGGGTTGAGATGGGATGGAGTAGATTGGGATGGGATGGGATGGTGTGTTAGACAGGGTTCTCTAGAGAGACAAAACCAGATTGCTAATTATATA
Organism: Tenrec ecaudatus; assembly: GCF_050624435.1. Lineage (NCBI taxonomy): Eukaryota > Metazoa > Chordata > Mammalia > Afrosoricida > Tenrecidae > Tenrec > Tenrec ecaudatus. The sequence continues at coordinate 4,772,642 of NC_134533.1, read as the reverse complement.
TATTTATGTGTATATATATATATATTTATACAGCTAGATAGATATATAACACAATAAATGAACAGTTAAATTATATGCAGATAGATAGATATATAACACAAGAAATGAACAGTTAAGTTATAAAGCAGTACAAATGGCTCAGTGTAACTCACTCCTGTGAGAGAGTTGTGAGACACTGGCAGTCCTTTAAGTCCTGAGGGCCGCTGAGTAGTCCTCTGTAGAGAGATTCAGGCTATCCCGGTACAGGCAGCAAACAGCAAGGCAGGTCACCAACAGTCAGCCAGGTCACCAATAGTCAGTCTCCAGCTCAAGAGATGTAAATTCCAATTGTGTGGGGAAGCAGGTCTTGAAGGAACCTCAAATTACAGCAACACAGTCCACAGGTTAGGTGTCCCACAGGTAGTGTAGCTTGCAAATTGAGGCACAGAACAAGCAAGGCAGCCGCACACTGGTCCGATGATCAAAGAGTGAGAGACAAGAAAGGCAAGACTCGCCGAGCCATTTATCTCTCCGCCCTTCAATTAATCCCACATGTGTTTATCAGCCAGGCTGGCACAATAAACTAACTACCTCAATCCACCCCTTGCCAACCTGGCATCTGTATACAATTCTTTAGCCATATATACTTATATAATTTCCAGACATTGATGAAATCACACTTATACTTATCATCAATCATCTATCATACATATAAATGAAAACACACTGAGTCAAATTGTATCTGACATATCATACCTGAACAAAGGAAAGATGTGCAATAAACACATAAAAAGAAAATACATTGACAATTACAAACCTCGCTTTTGCAATTTGATCACATGGTCGTAATTGATCACGTAGAACTACCTTCTTCTACTACCCATTCTGTATGACCTTTGCCCTTAGCAAGCACCTCAGCTGGCTGTGGTTTTTGGCCTGGCGGGGTGACCCAGACCTTCATTCCTGAGGGGTCTGGGTCATTATCAGTCCTGTCAGGATTGGGTTCCTGCAACTTACCATTTACTTTAATTACAGGGCATGGTAACACTAAGAGTCGGCCTATGGGGTCTCTCCAGACATATTCTTCTTTACCTCCATTATGCAACACTAGTCCAATTTCTCCTTGGTAATCAGGATCAATCACACCACTTAGTACAGTGATACCCTTCCTGACCTGTTGATCCAAAGGCATGAGAAGTCCAAAGTGTCCAGGGGGCATTCTCAGCTGCCAGTTCAGTGGAATCCGTGCTGTGTTTCCAGGTGGGAGAGTTCCTTTCTTCGGGACCAGGGCCTCCAGGCCTGAGGAACACAGGGTTGCTGGGACAGGAAGCAAAAATGCTGCAAGGGGATCATTAGGAGTAATAGTGAGTGGTGCCACTCAGCTTCCACCCCTTGGTTCCTGGACCCATGAGTTCTGGCTATTGGAGACACAGCACCATATATTGGCCGCTGGTTTAGAGCGTATACAACTTCCTGGAGAACATTGCCCCAGCCCCGCAAGTTGTTGCCATCTAGTTGGCGCCGTAATTGTGTCTTTAGGAGCCCATTCCATCGTTCTATCAAGCCGGCAGCTTCAGGATGATGAGGAACATGATACGACCAGTGGATTCCATGGGAATGGGCCCATTGCCGCACTGTATTTGCTGTAAAGTGAGTTCCTTGATCTGAAGCAATGCTATGTGGGATGCCATGTTGGTGGACGAGACATTCTGTAAGTCCACGAATAGTAGTTTTGACAGAAGCATCACGTGCAGGGAAGGCAAATCCATATCCAGAGTAGGTGTCTATTCCAGTAAGAACAAAACGCTGTCACCTCCATGATGGAAGTGGTCCTATGTAATCAACCTGCCACCAAGTTACTGGTTGATCTCCCCGAGGAATTGTCCCATATCTTGAATTTAATGTTGGTTTCCGTTGCTGGCAAATGGGGCACTCAGCAGTGGCAGTGGCCAAGTCAGCCTTGGCGAGTGGAAGTCCATGTTGCTGTGCCCATGCATAACCTCCATCCCTGCCACCATTTCCACTTTGATCATGTGCCCATTGGGCGATAACAGGAGTGGCGGAGGAAAGAGGAGGACCAGTCTCCACAGTGCGTGTCATCTTATCCACTTGATTATTAAAGTCCTCCTCTTCAGAGGTAATTTTTTGGTGAGCGTTCACGTGAGATACAATTACCTTTACTTTCTTGGCCCATTCAGAGAGGTGTATCCACATACCTCTTCTCCACACCTCCTTGTCACCAATTTTCCAATTCCCTGACCATGTGTTTATTGACCAGGCTGGCACAATAAACTAACTGCCTCAGATGGGATGAAATGGGATGGGATGGGATGGGATGGGATGGGATGGGATGGGATGGGATGGGATGGGATGGGATGGGATGGGATGGGATGGGATGGGATGGATGGGATGGGATGGGATGGAATTGGTTGGACTGGGCTGGGTTGGGTTGGAGTGGGTTGGGTTGGGATGGGATGGGATAGATTGGGATAGGATGGGATAGGATAGATTGGGATGGGATGGGATGGGATGGGATGGAGTGGGTTGGGATGGGATGGGATAGATTGGAATAGGATGGGATGGGTTGGGTTGGGTTGGAGTGGGTTGGGATGGGACAGATCGGAATGGATAGGGATGGGATGGATTGGACCGAAATCAATGGAAAGGGGGCAAAGTTGGGGGAAATCAAGAGGACATTCTTTGTCTTGCTAAAGAGTTTGACGTGTGTCCTAAAAGCATTTGGGAAGACCTACAGATGTTGTCTTCGATTGCATGTTGCTGTTTTTCATGTGTCACAGAGTCGATGGCCACCCATCGTCATCCCGTGACAGGCTGCACGTCTTCACAGGTGCAAAGTTTCTCCTGTGGAGCTGCTGGGTGAATTCTCACCAGCCTTTCTGCCAGCAGCCAAGGACCTGACTATTGTCCTTCCAAGGAGCTTAGTGATGCCTGATTCTCCACCCATCCCTGTGCCCACTCTCTCTGCCCGCTGTGCGGTTCTCCCTCAGGGGCTGGGTGGAATGGTTAGCTTTGGTCCACGGGATGTTCGAAGACATGAGAGGAGCGGTGATTTAGGGCATCCTGTTTCAGTGCTTCTGCTAACACTGGAACTGCGTGGCCTGGGGAGCCAGGATTGGGGCAAAGAAGCACAGGACCCCATGCCGATGTGGATCCAATCTACATGTTCGATCCAAGTACAGTGGAGTCCAACCTTGAGGTATCAACCCCCCAGCCCACCCACAGCTGTGAGTGAGAAATACATTTCCACTAATGGTCCTGCATTCGGGGATCTTGTTACACAGCACTGTTGTGGCAACAGCTGATGGATACAGGCACTGAGCCAGGCCATGGCAGGACCAGAGGACTGCTGGCTGCGTGGACTAGGGGCTGGAGAGAGCAGAGTATCACTCCAGGTGAGTGATGAGGTGGCTTATCCTAGACTGGTAAAACAACACACCTGTTCCAGTTCAGAGGAGGGAGGGGAGAGAATGGAGTATGTTCTGCCCTACAGGATCACTATGGGTCAGAACTGACTCAAGGTCACTGGGTAGCCTTGTATGGTCTTGTAACTCCTGCAAAATGGTCGGGTAGGACCATGCCATACGGCATGTGGGGGGATTCGATAGTCTGATCATGCACACAGAGAGTATGGAAACTTTGTGGGATGTTGTTGTTGCTGTCAGATGCCACGGAGTCAGTTCTGACTCACAGAGACCCATTGCACAATAGAATGAAACGCCGCCTGGCCCTGCACCATCCTCACCATTGTACTTAGGTTTGGGCCCATTGTTGCAACCGCTGTGTACATCCATCTCATCGAGGGTCTTCCTCATTTCTGCTTACCTCCACTTCACCAAGCATGGTGTCCTTCTCCAGGGACTGGTCTCTCCTGATAATGAGATGGAGTCTCCCTATCCTCGTCTCTATGGAGCAGTCGGACTGGGCTTCCTTCAAGACATCTGTTTGTCCTTCTGGCAGTCAACGGTGCTTCCAACATTCCTCGTCAGAGTCATCGTTCTCATAACTGGAATTTTCTTGGATCTTTGTTAACCCGTGTCCAACTTTCACATGCCTGTGAGGTGATTGTGCTGAGAACTCCTGCGGCTCGGGAGACAGAGGAAGAGAGAGTTGCAACACCAGAGATGGAGACAAGCAGCGGTCAGAAAATGGCAGCAGAGAGAGGAGACAGTGCAGTGGACGTCCTGGCCCACCAAGCCCATGAAGGTATGCTGATCCTCAGAGTGAGGCAGCTGAGCACGCCCGGGCTTTGGTGGAGTGGTGTGCCTCCAAGCTCTTGATTGGCAGTGCTGATGCGCTGTGTGGTGCCACTTTCTTGCCCATCACCAAAGCCAAGCCACAGGGTCCAGGGGCCAAGGGACTGAGCAGAAGCTGTCCCGATGCAAGAACTGCATCCTGAGCGTTCCTGATCCTGAATTGTAACCTGTTATCACTTTGCCGACAAGCCCCCCCTCCCCACACACACACACCTGTCTGTGAGTTCTGTGTGGCCACAGCAGTGAGTTATGGAATCCATAGGGCGTGAGAAGGAGGACAAAGATGGAGAAAGAGGAGGCGTGTCTGACCTCTGACTTCCACCCCCACCCCTCTCCCAGGGCTGGTGCTGATGCCCATCCTTTCTCTCCCTGTGGTTGGAGAAGGTCTGGGGTGACCTCACCATTTTTGTACTCTTCTCTCACACCTCACTGACCCTTTCCCCCTGTGTGAGTCCGGGTGGACCAGAGAAACACATTCATCAACACTCATATGTGTGTGAGAGAGAACTTTATATCAAAGAGCCATTGTACATCAAGAAAACATCCCAGCCCAGTCCAGATCAAGTCCATGAGTCTGATATTAGCCCATATGTCTGATACCAGTCTATAATTTCCTCTTCAGACTCCTGCAACACAGGCAGTGATGCCGAATGCAGGAAGATCACAGGCCAGTGGGTGGAAGGTCTTACGGATTCAGTGTCCCAGTGCTGATGTGGGTCTCCACGTGGCTCCTCCAGCCCCGAGGCTCTGGCTCCATCAGGAGTCTCCATGTGGCTTGTCAGCAGGAAAGCCAAACAGAGAGTCTTTGGCCTCCAGGGAGCTGTTTCTCTCCGCCGCACCTCCGAATGAGGTCATCAAGCTTTCACCTGATTGACAGGCTACACCACCCCTTCACTCTTTATAGCCTCAAGTTGACACCAGATGATGTAACCACCGCATGCAGACCGCCTGATCCTGCCTCTCAAGTATGTTTTCAGTGAGCTGAGACTGGCGGTGCCTGCCGTACAGCAGAGACGGCACCACTGTGGTTTCACAACCCCAAACCTGCACACACTCTTCTCATGGTGGCCCCATCACCTCAGTGATGTGTGACAGCCCAGAGCAGTGGCCAGGCAAGCCACCTCTAAGGGACCCCCCAATCCTTGCCATGCAGGCTGTCCTTCATGGGGCGCAGAGCCCAACTCGAACAGAAGTTCCCTTAATGGATGCTGCCTGCAGATTCTCTACTCACCTGGAGCAGCTCAGGGAGGAGAGATGGCAATGGGAAGAGGAGCTAGGGTGTGTGACATGTTGCTCTGGGGGTGCAGGGGCCAGGAGATGAGGTGGCTTGATCCCCCAGAGCCTCCTGGCTGGTAGGCTGTCCCAGGGTCTCTCCCTACCACCCCTTGGCCCTGGCCTTGGCAGGCAGTAGGCACCTGCTGGTGGGTGGGTAGGGGCTCTGGAAGGGAGTTCCCTGATCTGTGTTGGACCTTGGCCCCTCCAGAGCCCCCGATGGCAGGCCTCTCTGGGCAGAGGCTGCCCGGCTGCAGCCCCTTCTTCACCCCACGCTTCTCCGAGGCCCCCTGTTCCCATCCCCACCCCCACCCGCCCCAGCCTTCCAGGGTGGGCCATCTCTGACGTGGACACGCCATACAGAGGGGCAGGGGAGGGGGGCCTGTCAGATCGGGTCACCCCACTCAAGGGTGATGCTAATGCCTGTCCTTCCAAATTAGTACAGAGCCCCAGGCCACCGATTACGCCGGCCAGTGCACAGGGGACAAAGGAGCCCACACAGCCCTGAGGGTCGTTAGGGTGGACCGAGGCCCATTGTTCCCTCAAATTAGGTCACGAGGGGCCCCTTAGGGGCGCACAGCCGCCCGGCACAGAGGGAAGAGACAGGCCCAAGCCACTGCCCACTCCCCCAGCTCACCTGGGGAACGTTCTGGAATACAAGCGCCCGAGCAGACCCAGCCAGATGCTAGACCACACGGGGAGGTGGGGATGGGGGGGGGGTGCTTGAGCTCCTGGGGAGGTTCGTGGACAGGCCTGACGCATTCACTTCCCATCACCGTGCAGGAAAGCGAGGTTCCAGAAGGTTCCCTGCCTCTCTCGCTAGGCTACCCGGCTGGCTCACAAGCCTGGGACCCAAGTTTTCCAAGCACGGGGACCATCTGCCCCACTGCCAGCCAGCTAAAGGACAAGTGTGGCCGTGATGTCACTCTCGTAAGGTCAACCGAGTGGGATGACCTATGCCCGTCCGTCTTCAGATGTCACACAGCGTCACAGCCCCATCCTCTGGCCCTACGTGGTGCCGTCCCTCGGCGACCGGGCAGCTCTGGTCCTGGGCGCTCCTTGTGAGTTCCAGGTGTTCCTCCACCCTGTGCCAAGGCCACGGCTCGGGGGAACTTGAACGTGCTGCCCAAGAACATTGGGGACAACTTGAGACCAGAACATGGGTCTCCTTGCCTTCTTGGTCCCCCACCCACACCCCCACAGGACTGTCTGTGTCCAGTGTGACAGGCGAGGTCAGGCCATCCAAGGGGTTTCAACCTCTCAGGCTCCACCTGCAGTAGCAGGGCCAACCACCCCCCCCCCACCCCGGAGAGGGACACAGGACTCCAACTCAAGCCAGTGTACCTGGACTCAGCCACAGGCTGGATGGATGAAGGAGACACCAGCCCCACTGTGACCTAGCACAGGGAGCCAGGCATCAGGAAGGTACAGGGGCCTGTACCTTACAGCCAAGAGAGCTAACTGAGCCTCCTGGGGTGCAGACCCCTGAGCCCAGAGCAGCGGCCAGCAAGCCACCTCTATGGGGCGCCCCAATCCTCGTCATGCAGGCTGTCCTTTGTGGGATGCAGTGCCCCATTCAAACGGAAGTTCCCTTCATGAACGTCAGTTATGGATTCTCTACTCACCCTGAGCAGCAGATGGAGGAAAGTCGGGAATGGGAGGAGACAGAGCCTGTGGCCTCTGTCAATGACCACTGCTGAGGCCGGAGACTGGAAGCACTAGCTGGTGCCCACCTACTGAGACTGAGCACTTCAGAGCACTCTGACGGAGCAGGGCAGGAGTGGGGCGTGGAACAGACTGTCTGGCTCTTGGGGACTCTGGCCTTCCTGGAGCCATACAGGCTGGCCAGGCCCCCTGAAACTATTCCTGCGAGATGCTCTTTAGACCGTCAACCGAAAACACCCAGGAGCCTCGTTCAAACCACAGTGAGTCAAGCCCCTCAGCCTTGTGCTCAGCATTCTTCTCAAACCTCTCTTTGCATTCATGGGGGGTGGGGGAGGGGACCCCTGATCGGAGGGGGAGGTGGGAGTGACCCCAAAGCTCAAAAAACGGCGTCCTCCTCACGGAACGGCCACACACCGGAAGGGTTGACTCAGAGTCTGTGCTGCTGTGCACAGTCCACCACAACCGCCGATCAGAACGCTTAAGACAGTGGCTCCGTGTTGGGCCGCGATCCACCAGGCCCGCAGTTTAACCACCAGCAGCTCCCAGGGAGAAAGACGGGGCTTTCTCTCCCTGTAGAGAGGGACAGTCTCAGAAACTCACGGGGCAGTTCTACCCTGTCCTGTAGGGACGCTGTGAGCCGTCATCAACGATGGCAGTGAGTTTGGTTTGGTTTAAATGATAATAGATCTCAAGATGCGATGGCCAAGCATTAGATCCACAACGGGCCCTTCATTTGCCCCTGAACCCGTCCCATAGGCTGCAGCCCTGGACAAAATGGACACCTGGCTGCGTCCCCCGTGAAGTTCTCAGCTGGCCACCGGTGGGAGCTGATGGCCAGGTGATTATACAGGGTCCCTCGCTGCCACCGATCTGATCCGTGCTGACTCGCGGCGACCCTATAAGACAGGGCGAAACAGCCCCTGTGTGTTTCTGAGACTGTCACTTGACGGCAGTTGACAGCCTCCTGTCTTTCTCCCTGGGGGCAGCTGGTGGTTTCGACCTGCCGACCTTGGGGGCCGCAGCCCAACGCGTAACCACTGCACCACCAGGTCTTCCTGAGAGCGGATGTGCTAAGAAGGAAATAAGGATGGACCACTGACAACAGAGCTGTCAGAATCCGCTTGAGTATCTTCTGTCCGTGGGAGGATGGAGAAAGGGCCGGGCACACGCTGGACCTGGGTGAAGAGAGCTCCCCCCCTCCCCCCAGGTGCTGTGGGCCCGTCAGGCTTTGCTTGCTTTGTGGTTAGCTGTACTTGAGTTGGTCCCAATTCAAGGTGACCCTGCATGCTGCCCCATCCGCACCTAGGTCACCAGCCTTTCTTCCGAGCCCAGGCTCCTCCAGAAGCCTTGCAGCCCTCTCACGCCTCCCTGAGTGGTGGTGGCTGAGCACGAAGTGAACTGCCCAGGACTCGAACTTGAGCCTTCGCACAGGTCAACCAACGTATTTTCGGTTGGATCTGGAGAAAGGTGTCACTTGTTTGTCCGAAAAATGCCCTGTGACATCCAAGGGAAGAGGGGACGAGTCGGGGACAGGGGCCCCTTTCCTCTCCCCAAAACCCTGCTGCCCAGGCAGTCCACCAGCTTGCATGATGGGGTCCACATCCTCCCTCCCTCCCCCAACCCCTCTTGCCCCCGGTTTCACCTGGGCGGCTTTTTGCTGCCCAGTTCTGCAGGTGCACCGCTTCCCATGCAGGGCCCTGCCCACAAGCCCCCTCTGTCCGGAAGCTTGCCTGGATTCCCCTGCCCCCAACTTCTCCAGCCTCTCGCCCCCTCTCCCCACTCCCCACCATGCAGAGCCCTGGGGGGAGGGGTGTGTGCCCAGCCTGGATGGGCCAGCTGCCGGCTGGGCACATAGTGGGCAGCAGAGTGAGAGCGTTTGGCGGTTCCGCTGGCGTCTGTACCAACGGCTCTTCACACAAAGAAGGCGTCCCCCTGGGCCGTCTTCCCCTCTTTCCCTGGAGAGGGCAAGGGAGGGGAGCAGACGTGAAGGGTGGTCTCCCCTGCCAGTTGAGGGGCTGGAGGGTGACACGGCCACCCAGCAAGCTCAGGCTGGGGCCCAGCTTGAGGTTCCCACCAGAAGCTCTGGCTCTTCCACAGACTGACCCCAAGCGTGTCCCAGGACCCAGGGATTCCCAGGGAGAGTGTTCCCAGGAGGCTGAGCTGGCCTGGGAGGAGCTCGGGACCCTGGGCAGGCGGCCTCCGCCCTCACAGGCTCTCTGGGACCCAGCGGGACCAAGACAGTCCTCTGGGCATGCAGGTCCCTAGACAGGTCTTCAGAGTGGTTCTTGACCCTCAGCTCTGTAACGTATCCCTGTAGCGTGTTCTATCCTGGAGCTGCGGGGTGAGTCAGAGGGCCTCCACCCTAAGCCAGCTTCACTGTCGGGGAGAAACCTGGGTATCCATCACCCTGTCCTCCTTCTCGGCCCCCTACTGTCAGTGACCATGCCCAGCCATCAACCAGCCTCACAGCCCTCGGGCAGGGGCTCCTCTGCTCCAGCTCACAGAAGGGCTCTAGATGCTGGATGCCTGATGGGTGCTGGGGGCCTGTTGTGTCCTGGGTGTCTGCTGTGTCCTAGAGCCTGCTGGGTGCTGGGTGCCTGCTGGGTGCCTGCTGTGAGCTGGGTGCCTCCTGGGTTCTGGGTGTCTCTGGTGAGTCAGAATCTTGCGCTGAGCTGGGAGTCACATGTGCTGGACACGTTTCTTGTGCTGTAGGGCCACAGAGGGAGGAGGTTCTGTGGCTGATGGCAGTATCGGACTCTCCAAGTCCCCACTCACATGCTCAGTGACCAGCCCTGTCGAATGAATCCCCAGGTGAGAGAAAGGAGCCTGAGGTGGGAGGTGGGAAGTGGGAGCAACCAGGGACAGCCCTGAGTACCTGCTGACAGAGGGGCTTGGATGAAGACCAGGTAGGTACCTGTGGGGGAGTTCTGTAATTGTTGGGGCTGGACCAGGTGCTTTCCATGATAAGTGGGAGTTCCACCGGCTCTGACATCCTATGCCATTTAGATAGGGAGTGAGTGAAGTGGGTGTGAAGAAAGGAAGACGGGAGGGAGGGTGAGAGGATGGATGGACGGATGGATGTATGGATGGATGGATGGATGGATGGATGGATGGATGGATGGATGAGTGGATGGATGGATGGGTGGATGGATGGGTGGATGGATGGATGAGTGGATGGATGGATGGATGGATGGATGGATGGATGGATGGATGAGTGGATGTATGGATGGGTGGGTGGTGGATGGATGGATGAGCGGATGGATGGATGGATGGATGAGTGGATGAGTGGATGGATGAGTGGATGAGTGGATGGATGGGTAGATGGATGGATGAGTGGATGGATAGATGAGTGAATGGATGGATGGATAGATGAATGGATGGATGGATGAGTGGATAAATAGGCAGATGAAGAGTGAATGGGTGAATATATAGGTGGGTGGAAGACAAGGATGAATGGAAGGATGGAAGAAGAGTGGGTGGGTGGATAGATGAATGGATGGAAGATGGCATAAATGGATGGATAAATAGGTGAATGTGGGTGGGTGAGTGGGTGGGTAGACGAGTGCATGAATAGATGGCTGTGGGGTGGGTAAGTGGAAGAGTGGATGTATAGTTAAAGTTTATTGTGCCAACCTGGCTGATAAGCTCATGTGGGGTTAATTGAAGGACAGAGAGATAAACGGCTCAGTGAGCCTTGCCTTTCTAGTTCTCGGGTCTCTTGCTTTCTGATGGTTGGACCAGGGTGCAGCTGCCTTAGCCAGTTCCCTGATTCAGCTGGCAAGGCTCACTTCCTGCAGGACATCCCTGAGGAGAAGCTTCATGGACCTACCCTGATGCAGCCCTGGGTGCTGGAGCAGATATGTGGCAACCCCTGCCAATTCTGAGATGCTTACACACTCACTGATCCGGCTTTCCTCCTGCAGTCGGCATCGCTGCGGGTGCTTTGTGAGCTGGAGGAGGACTTTGTGGATTGCTGTCGGACATATGGTTGATGTTGGACTTGTGGGCTTGGGCAGCACTGAGTTGGGATGTTTTCTTGATGTGCACTTAACCTTTATATAAAACTCTCTCTTATACATGAGTTTCTGTGGATTTGTTTCTCCAAAGTACCCAGACTAACACAGTGGATGAATAGACGGATGAGGTGGAAGGATAGATGGATGGATGAGTTGGTGGGTAAGTGGAAGAGTGGAGGCACAGATGGATGGGTGGGTGAGTGGACAGATGGATGGATGAGTGGGTGCACAGTAGAAGAGTGGGTGGAAGGATGATGGAAGGATGATGGATAGAAGAGTGGCTGAGTGGATGGCTGGGTGGGTCGCTGAGTGGGTGAGTGGATGGCTGGGTGGGTCGCTGAGTGGCTGAGTGGATGGCTGGGTGGGTCGCTGAGTGGGTGGGTGGATGGATGGATGGATGGATAAGTGGATGGATGCATAGAGAGACAGAAAAAAGGAAGAATGGGTTGGTAGACGCATACATCAATCAGATGGTTGACTTATGTAGTTTGAAGTCTCAACTCTGTTAAAAGAGGTCAAGTAGTTCGTGCCTGACATCCAGTATGTGCTCAGAAACTTCTCTGAAAGGAATCAACCCTTGTATCTACCAAGGTGTGTCTGCACCTATGAACATACACACACACATTATCCATCTATCCACCCACCCATCCATCCATTCTCTCCTCCCACTCTTCCACCCACCCATCCCTTCATGAATCCATAGGCTTCAAAAATGTCATAGAAAATGGAATTTTCCTACCAGCGTTTTGAAGTTGGCATGTGTGTGTGTGTGTGTGTGTGTGGTGTGTATGTATGTATGTGGTATGTACATTTGTGCTGTATATGTGTGTATGTGTATGTGTGCTAGTCTGGGTGGACTAGAGAAACAAATCCAGAGAGACTCATATGTGTATAAGAAAGAGCTTTATATAAAGAGTAATTGGATATTAATAAATCATCCCAGCCCAGTCCAGATCAAGTCCATAAATCCGATAATAGCCCATATGTCTGATACTAGTCTATAAATTCCTCTTCAGACTCTTGAAACACATGCAATGAAGCTGAGTGCAGGAAGATCACAGGTCAGTGGGTGGAAGGTCTTGTGGATCAAGTGGCAATGGAAGCATCTTAGCACTGGCGTGGGTCTCCACGTGGCTCCTCCGGCTCCAGGGCTCTGGCTCCATCAGTGTAGCAACATGTGGCTTGTCAGCAGGGATGTCTTTCAGGGAGAGGGGGCAGAAGCGAGTGTGTGTCCTGCCTCCAGGGAGGAAGACAGGCATTCCCAGAATGCCCAGGAGAAGGCCCTGCCCACACAGAGGCCTCTTTGGCTATGGCCTGGCTGACAAGCTAGACTCCACCCCTTTGCAAGTTGACACTTCACAAGTTGAGAGATGATGTCACTGCCACTGTGTGTGTGTGTGTGAGAGAGAGAGAGAGAGAGAGAGAGATAACCAATCGCTATTCTGTAGGCAAGGAGGGTGGTAAGGAAGTGTGGTCAGCAGCAGCCTGGCTGGCCACTCTCTGAGCGGTCCCTGTGGCCCGCTTCAATCTGCATGCGTGTTACGCAGAGACTCTGTCATCAAGCAGTCACAGCCCTCTGAGGGTGAGGGCGAGAGCACTGCTTCTGAGCACAGCATGCCCAGGCGGCCCAGCTTTCCGCTGCTATGACTGAAATACCACAAGGGGGAGGCTTTACCAAACAGACTTATATTTTCTCACAGATTGGAAGGGTGGAAGTCCAAAGCAGGGCGCCAGCTCTGGAGGAAGGCCTTCTGTGTGTGTGTGGGGGGGGGGGGACTCAGGGGGGAAGCTGCTCAGCTCTCCCCCTTCTGCTCCCTGGCTCGTGGGTGATCTTCATGTGACCACGTGGCACCTGCCTTCCCCATCTCTGCTGGCTGTTTGCTCTTCCTCCACCTCGAAAGATGGCCTCCCGACACCCTACTCTAATCCCGCCTCTCCAGCAGAGCAGCGAGAGCCCACTGCCAGGTGAGGTCACACCCACCAGCCCAGGGTTAGAAGTGACAACACATCACGCTGTTGTCGCTGCTGTCCAGCCCGTTCCCACTCGCAGCGACCGACGTAGGACAGAGGGAGCCCCGCCTAGCCCTGCGCGTCCTCACAACTGTTCCTGTGTCTGAGCCCAGGGCTGCAGTCACTGGGTCAACTCATCTTGTTGAAGTCCTTCCTCCTCTGTTGCTGCCCCTCGTCCCCCTTTAACAAGCGCCATGTCCTTCTCCAGGGTCTGGTCTCAACTGACAACATGTCCAAAGTCTCGTCCTCCTTGCCTCTCAGGAGAATGCTGGCTTTGGGTGGTACTTATGTAATCTGGTGTCAACTTGTGGAGAGGTGGAGTCTAGCCTGGCAATCAGGTCGCAGCTTGATGACGTTAAGGAGGTAAATAGCTCGCTGGAGGCGGGACACTCACTCCCTCCCTGCAAGACATTCAACTGAGCAGCCTATTAACTAATCAAGAGATGCCAGCCGACTGGCCTTTGTCCCAGCTGCAGAGGAGCTTGCTGGGACCTCCGTGTGTCCCACGAGAGCATTCTCTTTTCCATCAGAGACCTTGACTACGTGCAGAAACAGACTGGAGGTTCAAGTCGACCCAAATGTCCCTCCAAAGAAAGGCCTGGCGACCCCAGGTATACATGAAAGACATCTTGTCTTCCATTCCTGGACACCGCAGTGAAGCCAATGTTGAAGTGCAGGAGCATTTAGTGGGTGCTTGGGGATCCTGAAAATGTCTGAGACCCCCAAGAGCATGTGCCCAGGCACAAAGCCAGCACATGGCGTTGGTAAAGGGGAGGTGTGTGAGTCTGGGTGGACTAGAGAAACAAATCCAGGGACACGCCTGTGTGTATAAGAGTTTTATAAAAAGAATAATTGTATATATTAAAAAAACATCCCAGCCTGGTTCAGATCAAGTCCATAAGTCCAATATTAGCCCATATGTCCAATACAAGTCTAAATTCCTCTACAAACTCATGCAATGACGCCAAATGCAGGAAGATCTCAGGCCGGTGGGTGGGAAGTCTTGTGAGTCCAGTGGCAGTGGAAGCATCTCAGCACTGACATGGGTCTCCACGTGGCTCCTCCAGCTCCAGGGCTCTGGCTCCATCAGCATAGCTCCCCGTGGCTTGTCAACAGGAATATCAAGCAGAAAGAGAGAGTGTGTGTGTCCCGCCTCCAGGGAGGAACACAGGAGTTCCCAGAATCCTCAGGAGAAGGCCATGCCCACACAGAGGCCTGATTGGCTATGACCTGATTGACAGGCTAGACTCCACCCCTTCGCAAGTTGACAGGGGATAATGTAACTGCCACAGGGGGGGTGGGCTTGCTCAAGGTAGAGCTGCCACCAACCTGCAATCCATTTGGGAGCACAACCCACAATTCCCTGCAAAATCGAGGTCAGCCTGTACTCCTGAAGGCCACCCATGGAAACCCGAGGGGCACAGTTCTGCCCTGGCACCCAGAGTCTCTGCTGGGGCCAGGTGGTTTCTGGGAAGAAACAGAATGAGCTCAGCCTTTTCAGGACCTGTTTTGCTGTCCGCCATCATGGCAGTGCTGGGAAGTGCGTGTCCCAGGCCAGGTCCTGTGTCCGTCCCGCTTGTCACCAGGCTCTCTCTGGAGAAGGAGACTCAGGCCAGAAGCCCTGACTGCCCCTCAGGCTGAGCGAAGATCCCGGGGTGGGAAACAGGCTGCTCAGGGTGTGTCACTGAGAGGGCACTGGGCACGCTGGCCCTGACTTCTCCAAGGTGGCACGGCGCCCTGTGACTGGAGCAGGTGGTGGGGTCTCTCCCTGGACTGTGGCAGGCCTGGGCATCAGACCCCCAACTCCATGAGTCCCTGGCACCCCCTTTGTTAAGGTGAGCCAAGTGGGCAGAGGAAGGTGCTTGAGGGGGAGGGGCTGCGATGCCGCTGAGCTGGAGGAACTCAGTCCATGTCCACTCAATAAATATTTATCCCAGAACTTGAGGAGCTGGGGACACTGCCCTGCATCCCCATCCATTCCCCAAGCAGGGGACACTGACAATGAGGGGGGACCCCAGAGGGGCAGGTGGGTGGGTGTCCTGTCAGCTGTAGGCCTTGTTGTTCAGAGGTATCACCGCTTTGCAGGAGAGAAGGGGCAGGCGCTGGCACCTCCATGCCTGTGATTGATGGGCATCAGCTGCTGGACTGAGGGGCTGCCCCCTCTGCCTGCCAGCACCAGTCCTGGAGGTCAGAGACAGGAACGGTCTGTGAATGGGGGCACCAGGCTTCCCTCTGGCCCGGCCCAGGAACCCAGGCGGGGCCCCCTGCACCAGCCTGCCAGGCAGGGTGGGTGGAAGTCCCCTTCTCTAGGGCACTGTCTGGGTCCTTGGGGACAGCAAGGAGCTAACAGTTGGTGGGGACCAGCCCCCCTCTGCCTGGTGTCCTTAGGTCCTCTCTCTGAGGCCCGATTCCAGAGGCCCGCATGCTGTGGCAGCCCAGGAATCAGCTTCCAAACTTGCTGGGGTGGGGTCAGGATGGATGTCTCCCCAAAGCTCTGCCGTTACCCTCTAGAGGCATGGGGTGGTGCATGTGTCACACCCAGGAAAGGCCCAACCGGTCACAGGGACCATCCTTAAATGCACAGCTCCGAGCCCCTAGCCAGAGCCTGAGCCCCTGAGCCCTGCCCTGCCCGGACATCCCCAGCCCGGAGAAGCTGTGAGCACCAGCACCAGCCTCTGCATTCCAGCACCCCTCCCTGTCAGGGCCACTGTCTCCCCACAGCGCTGACCCGCCAGCCGCAGGGCGGGTCCCTGCTGTCCCTCTGTCCCTGACCTTGCATCCTGGGGGATCTGCCAAGGGCAGGCTGGCCAACCCAAGGCCCACCCTCACCAGGCAGGGAGCACTCCCAGGGGGCCCAGACCACCTCCGCAGGCTGGTATTTGTGGGATGTCCCCTAAGTGAAAACAGGGCAGGAGTCAGGAATGTGAGAGCTCTGAGTCCCTGGGGCTCCATGTGGCGAGGGGCTGGAGAGAGGGGCAGAGAGCTGGGGAGATGGCAGGGGTGGCATGGGCTGACCAGGGAGGCTCAGGGCCACATGGACACCCGGGAAGGGACCTGGTCCCCAAGGTTGGAGACTGACCATCCCTCACGCCTCCCCATCTGTGTCTCCTCTTTAGGGGTGGGGGTGGGAAGGGAGAGTGACATCCTGAGGCCCAGATAAGCCAACTGACTGGGAGCCATTCAGCCAGCCTTCCTCAGGGGAGAGCCAGCAGTCTTTGGTTGGGCTCTGCTTCTGGGGCCAGAAGAGTCACATCACCTGGTGCATTGGGGATGGCGTGGGGCAGGGGGCATGCGCAGGACTGAGGAAAGGGGAGCAATTCAAGGGGCCTTCGGCCTCAGCCTTCCCTGCCCACAATGGGCCACCAGCAGTGAGGGTTCCCCAGCATGGGAGAGGCGGGGGGGGGGGGCAGTGTGAAACCACAGGAGAGGCATCTTTAGTGAGATGGGAAGCGAACAATCCTGGCAGTGCAGTGGTTAAGGCCCTCGGCTGTGAGCCAAAAGGTGGGCGGTTCAATTCCTCCATCAGCTCCCAGGAGAAGCTTGAGGCAGCCAGTCTCCAAACAGATTTACAGCTTGGAAAGCGGCCGACAGGCAGTTCTCTGTCCCCTAGGGCCTTGTGGGGCACACTGGACTCCGTGGCAGTGGGTTTGGCTCAGGGGCTGGGGGTGCAGATAAGGCCTGATCTCAGATGCCCTGTGGGAGCGGGGAGGTTGGATGGACAGACTGACCGACTGAGGTCACTGACTCTCGGTGGCCTCGGGGACTCACTCTCCCCCACACCCTCCAACCCCCCACCACTTCCCCTGAGCTGATTCTTCCTTAGTGCAAGACCCCAAGGCCTCCTGAGCGCCTGGACACAGGAGGCTGCAATGAACGGGTGCTGTAGGCCCTGGATAGGCTGGGGTACCAGTGGGGGCCAAGTCAAGGGGCAGACCCTTCCCTGCCCCAGAGGCGTGCAGGGACCCGGAATATCAGCTGCTCCCGAAATAACCAGACCACTTTCCCACAGGCCTCCGGGGGTATTTTTAGCCCTGGAGCCCAAAGCTGGACTCAAGCATAGCCCGGGACAGTGGGAATGGGCTCAGGCTCCGGGAGCCACGAGACACTCGGGGTGACCAGCAAGGACCGCCCTCCTGGGGACCAGGGCCCCATGCACGGCTCCCCACACACGTACAGAATGGATGTGTGGGCCAGGACTCCGGGCGCCTCTGGAGGGGGGCCGTGATGGGAAGGAGAGGACCCCCGGCAGTCTCTCCCTGCTGGCCAGAGGGATGAGGGGGGATGGTGCAGCCTGGGCCAGCGAGTCTGATCATGAGATGGGCCACAGGCCTCTGGTCCAGAGGCTGAACCTGCCCACAACCACCCACCTGCAGCATCCCGAGGGGCCAGCCCCACCCTCTGGGGTGCCTCATTCCCTTCCCCCAGAGAAGATGTCCAGCCTGGCTCGGGCCTGGCTGACACCGGACAGTGGTATGCACAGGGTCACTCAGCAAAGACCAAACAGCCCTGGGCCCAGATCCCCCAGGACGCTTCTGCTCCAGCACCCTGTGCGGGAGTAGCGTCCCCGTCCCTTGGAGCCTGGTTGACTCATGGCCTGGATTTTGTCCTTAGAGTCCCCTGAACCCCTCCCTCCTGCTCCCTGGGGTGGAACCGGGCCCTCAGGGATGGCCTGACACCATTCCCACCCTCATTCCCACAAAGTCCAGAGGGGGGCCCTGCCGACTGGCCTTCGAGTGTTCTGTCAGGGATGCAGTATGATGTCTTTAGCCCTCCATGTCCCTGGTCTACCCTCCTGCCCCACCTGGAGGCACAGCTCTGTAGTCAGACACTGTCACTGCCTGGGTGTCGCAGGAAGTGAGGTCCTTTATCCCTGACCCTGCGCCCGACCCAGGGCCTGCAAGGGGTGGCATGGGGCAGAGGCCTGGGCACAGCTGGTGGTGCCCACACAGGTGCCTCTGACTCTGACCAGCACCACCTACTCTGTCCCTGAGCCTGCCAGGGGGAGCCCCTCTCTCAGCAAGGATGCCCCCCCAAAGGGCTGCCCCTGCCACCTGAGTCAGCCTCACAGGAAAACAGGAAGCTGGGGACAAGCTCTCTCCCTTCCTTCCATTGTCACCTCTAATTGTGCTCTGAGATGAGCTGCCACCCTGCAGCCTCTCCGATGCTCCCCTCAGGCATGGGGGGAGCCGGGCTGGACTTTCCCCCCACCGAGGAGGCCGGGAGACTTGTGTCTCAGGAACACAGCAAGAGGGAGGCTTTGTAGAACAGATGTTACTATTCTCAGCTCAGGAAGCTAGAAGCCCACAGCAGAGCCCAGGAAAAAAGACTCTGTCCCTCACCTCGCTGGCCTCCCACTAGCCACACAAACACACTTAACATGTAACCACATGTGTAGATGCACATGCACCCATGCACTTTTATACACATACATAACAGCCGTACCTGTGTACACATGTGCATGTAGATTTGCATACATACCACGCGTGTTTGTGTGAGCACACATGTACTTTGTGCACACATGTGCACATGCATGTGCTTAGATTAACACCTAAGCACACATGTGAACACATGGTCTGCTCTTACATGTGGATCCACATGTACGTACACACATACACACAGATTCACATGAATTTACATGTGAGCACGTACACTGCTCATGCACATGCATGCATGTGTGCACACTTGCACACATAGGTTCACTCAAACTCATGTTTGTACACATGTACTGCCCTATGAGTGTGACATATGTACACATGTGTGTAGATGTACACACCCATGCTGCACAGATATGAACACATGTGCTGCTCGTGAAGCTACAACATAGGCACACATGTGCATCCACAAGTGCATTCCTTCTACATGTATGTGAAAACATATACGTAGATACATGCTGTGATTAGATACATGTACATGAATGGGCATACGTATCTGTGCACCTGTGTATGCACAGATGTATGAACACACATGATCTAGAAAGTCTTCCCTGGGGAGGAGAGGTGCCCCTGCCCACCTGTAAAATTTCCTGGACCTACTGAAGTCCATGGGGCTCAGTCCATCTTCCCCCTGCAAAGGCTGCCTCTGAGGTGCTGGAGCCCCCTTCCCGAGCCCCTCAGCCAGGTGTGGTGCTTCCAGGAGGCATCGTGCCGCTGGGACGTTCCAGTCCACAGGGACACAGGTTGTGTGCCTGAAGGGCAGGACTTGGTGCTGAGGGCAAAGAAGCCCTGCCCTGAGCACTTCCTGGGGATGATGTAGCTTCAGGTGAGGATGACAGGAGATAGGATGGAGTGGAGACAGGAATGCCTGGGACGAGCAGGAGGGGCCGGGACATGGCACTCCAGGCCAGCCCCCATCAAGGGACAGAAAGGTCTCTCTCTGCCCTCACTGGGCTCTGATGCTGCAGCCCTCTGAGTCCTATTTGGCTGGCGCTGCGTGACCCCTCACCTGTCAGTCCGTCCCACTGGGGTGGCCCTAGAGTTGCTGCCACCAGTGTGCCAAACCCCAGTGGAGTCACCGGAGGCAGACGGGTCCAGCAGAACATGCAGGCTAAGATGAACTGGGCAGAAGACAGGGGTGGCCCACGGGGAGGGAGTAGCCCCGGAGACCTGATGCTGTGATACAGTGAGTGACAGTGGTGGTGGCATTTACATCACTTCATGTCAGCTTGAGAAGAACAAGGGTGGAGTCCAGCCTGCCAATTAGGTCAAAGCCTGAGCATCCCCACTTGTGGGCATGGCCTTCTCATGAGGATCCTGGGAACTTCCTCTCTTCTTACCTGGAGGGGGCCCATCCCCTCTCTCTCTGCTTCACCTTCTGATTTTGGAGTCACCCTGATGGCGGCCAGAGCCCTGGAGGTGTGTCCACCGCCAGTGGATCCACAGCACGTTGCACCCACCGGCCTGTGCTCTTCCTGCCTTCTGCATCAGTGCATGTGGCTGCGTGGGTCTGAAGGATCCGTGGACTGATGTCGGACTTGTGGACTTGAGTTTGGGCTAAGAAGCTTTCCTGGTGTGGAAAGCGCTCTCTTGCACACAGGTGTGTGTGCCTGGCTTTGTTGCCCTAGTCAGCCCGCTCTAGCAGTGACAGGGCCGAAGGTGAGCCCTCGGCTTGGAAACCCCTCAAAGCAAAGTCAGGGGTCAGAGAAAAGAGGGGGCTGCCAACAAGATGGAAAGATGCAGTGGCTGCAGCCAGGCACCCCAGTGTGGATGGTGAAGATGGCACTGGACCAGGCGGTGCTTCGTTCTGTTGTACCTGGGGTCGTGATGGGTCAGAGCTGGCACTCAACGCCAATGACATGGGTGCCCGAGAGGTAAAGGAAGCTCTGTGTGGACGGAGCTTGGTGGGCTGCTTCAGAATCTGTCATCTACGGTGGCCTAACCACCCAAGTTCATTGGC
Source organism: Tenrec ecaudatus (assembly GCF_050624435.1). Taxonomy (NCBI): domain Eukaryota; kingdom Metazoa; phylum Chordata; class Mammalia; order Afrosoricida; family Tenrecidae; genus Tenrec; species Tenrec ecaudatus. The sequence continues at coordinate 4,752,034 of NC_134533.1, read as the reverse complement.
TCACATGACCCCCAAGTCAAGAGGTGTGTGACAGCTTCAGGCACAGCTGGCCCCAGTGGCCTGTCATCCCTGTGTGTTGCTGGCCTTCCTCTGCCCCTCTCCCCTGTCCTTCTGGATCCAAGAAAATAGGGGCTTCTCCCACCCTGGTTTTACTCAAAGTTGCCCCTTATTTCCTGGCTCATGTGGGATCCATCTCGGGGGTCCCACTCACCACCAGGACTGACAGAGCAGGCATGATGGTCACAGGGAAATCGGGGTGCTGAGGCCAGCAGAGGCAGGTCTGGCTGGGCAGTCATGGGCATTCTTGCAGTAAGGTAGGGCCTTAGATGCGTGAGCCCCCTATCAAAGTAAGACCAGGAAGCTGCCCCGAGATGCCCAGGTCTGCGGCCACACTCATGCCCATCCCCTGTGGCTGCGTGACAGCCATCCCCGCCTTGGCCACGTAGTGACACGCACTGCTGTGCTCATAAGCTCTGTGTGTGCAGCGCTGGGCCAGGACTCCACAGGGGACACCGGCCTCAGCTGCAGAGCACTCAGCTGAGGCTGAAACCAAAGGGACTCTTTGTACACGCATGTCCGGTGCATCCTGGGAACTGTGGCCAGGGTGCCAGCTTGTGGCATGGGCTTCCTCACAAGACGGCCTCTCACAAGCCCCAGACGCCATCAGGGCGGCAACCCGGGGCACAAGCGTGCACACACAAAGAAGCAGTCCCTGGCCTTTCTGAGGCCGACTGGGAAACCGCCTGACACCAAGCCCACCATGTTTATTGGCTGAAGCAGCCTCATTCCAGAGAGAGGGCTTCGCCCTGTGGGTCCCTTTACCGCCGGGCTCTGCAGGCCAAACAGGGTGCACTGTGCCTCCCAGCCTGGGTGCATGTTCCCAGAGGACAGAGAGCACTTCGTATCTGATGGCACGTGGCCGTCACCTGGGGGGGGAGAAGGGGGCAGCTAGGGAACCAGGTTTTCGTCAGTCAGTCTGTAGTCCATGCTGACAAGATCGAGAGGGCAGCCTTCAGTGTAGGTGGCAACTCAAGGACAGGAAGACCCAGCTCCTCACACCTGGATCGGCAGGTCACATCATCATCGATGGAAAAAAGACTCAGATTGGTAAGGATTTCCTGTTTTAAAATCATTATTGCAGACTCATACAACTTTTGTCATCATCCATCCATCCATTGTGTCGAGCACATTTGTGCATTTGTTGTCATCATCAGTCTCAAAACATTTACTTTCTACTTGAGCCCTTGGTATCAGCTTCTCATTTTTCCCCTCCCTCCCTCCCTCATAAACCCTTGATAATTTATAAATTATTTTTTCATGTCTTACACTGACCGATGTCTCTCTTTACCCACTTTTCTGTTGTCCATCCCCCTGGGAGGGGGTTCTATGTAGGCCATTGTGATCGGTTCTCCCTTTCTCCCCCCACCTTCCCCTTCCCCTCCTGGTATAGCTACTCTCAATGTTGGTCCTGAGCGTTTATCTGTCCTGGATTTCCTGTGTTCCCAGCTCTTATCTGTTCCTGTGTGCATGCTCTGGTCTAGTCGTATTTGTAAGGTAGCATTAGGATCATGATAGGGTGGGGGGGGGAGTGGAAGCATTCAAGAACTGGAGGAGAGTTGTATGTTTCATCGGTGCTGTACTGCACCCTGACTGGCTCATTTCTGCCCTGCGACTCTTCTGGAAGGGGATGTCCAATTGTCTACAGATGGACTTTATGTGTTCACTCCGCACTCCCCCTCATTCATAACGATATGATTTTTGTTCTTTGATGCCTGATACCTGATCCTAGGGACACCTCGTGATCACGCAGGCTGGTGTGCTTCTTCCAGGAGGGCTTTGTTGCTTCCCTGCTAGATGGCCGCTTGTTTAGCTTCAAGCCTTGAACGTCATCTTGCTCGGGCCCACGGCCCATGCGCGTGGAAGCAGCAGTGAAGAGATCAAAGGACTTGTCGCATTGGGTGGATCCGCTGTAGGAGGCCTCTTTACAGGATTGAGGAACCAGGATGTGACCGACACTGAGGGGTGCCCGACGCCAGCCAGGGGCCTCGTGATCACCATGTGTGCGTGCGCAAGTCGGACGCGGACCAAGGATGGCTGAAGAGGAATGGCTACGTTTGAATGACAGTGCCATCCAAGAATGTCCACGGTGGCCAAGCCACTCGCCAAAAGAACACACACATCTGTCTCGGAGGAAATACAGCCAGAACGCTCCTCAGGAGCCAGGGTGGCGAGACTGAGTCTCACTCACTTTGGACATGTTCTCAGGGGAGACCAGGCCCTGGAGAAAGACATCGTGCTCGGTCAAGTGGAGGGACCAGGGAAATGAGGAAGACCCTCGGGGAGGTGGACCAGCACAACCACGGGCTCGGGAGTAGGGACAGCTGTGAGGACAGCGGGGACCTGGCAGGGTTTTGTCATGTTGTCCATCCGGTTGCTGTGGGTCGGAACCGACCCAGCGGCACTTGACCACAGCACCAGCACCAGCACCAACAGAGGGTCCGAGCCAGAGTGCTGTGGATCTCTTGCTAGGGGAGCCCCCACCCCTACTACCCCTGACCCCACCCATCCCTCCAACAAAGCACAGTCCACCCAGAGTTGGGCTGGGCTTCGCTGGAGGTATCTGGGGTCACGCTGTGGGCTTGTGAGAATGATCACCCTCTAGGGCAGTCCCCTTGGGGAGGCCGCAGTGGCCAGAGTGGGGAGTCAGGAGACTGGGCTCTGCTCCCCACAAAGCCCTGTGACCTCGGATGAATCACTTCCTCCCTGGTGGCCCTTGCACTTGCCCAAGGCAGGGGTGGGGGGTGGCGTGGAGGTGGGGTGCTGGGAATACCACCATCCAGGGGCTAAGAGACCACCGGCCAGCTCCTGTGCCAACTCACCCAGCACCACCTGCAGCTTGTCCCAGGTCAGGACGTCCGTCCTCACCTCGGGCCGACCAGAGCACTCTCTCTCCAGGACGGTCCGGGTTTCTCCTGCAGGCCTCTCCTTCCTTGAAATGCCCACCCAGGAGCTAGCCACAGGGGCAGCCCCAAACCACAGCTTCCAGGGGCCAAACGGCACCCGAGAGCCACAGGCCGGCAAGCATTGTTCCGTGTCTGGGATTCCTGAGGGGTGAGCGCAGTCCAGCTGGTCAAGGGCGCTCTGTTGAGAGGCTGCCTGGCAGGGCAGGGAAGCTGCCCCGTGTATTGTCCAGGCCCAGCCGTGGGATGCTGGAATGTGCTGGCATGAGGCCCTGTGGCCTGCTCCCAGACCGGGGCCTTAGTGTGCCAGCACCCAGCAGTTGGGCCACCCTCTAAATATCACAGTGACCGCTCACGGAGGGCTGGACGAGCCTCTGGATATGGGGCGGGGGGAGCGAAGCTCAGTCCTCAGGGCCATTGTGGATGAAGACAGAGAGGACAGAGCAATAACGACACGAGATGGGAGGCCACCCATGTCCAGCCACTTGTATGTGGGTTTGGCTGTCCGTGGTCGTTTCCATCTTCTTCCCCAGCACTGCCATTCAAATGCATCAATTCTTCCCCACTCTTCCTTACTCGGTGCCCAGCTTGCCCACGAGCACCTGGGCTGGGCTCAGGCACACGGTCGTCCTCAGTGTAACCTCCCAGCTCCTCAACACCCTCAAGAGGCCTTGTGCAGCAGACGGACCCAACGCAACGCTTGACTCTCTTGATCTCTTGACTGCTGCTTCCATGAGCGTTGACTGCGGATCCAAGGGAGACGATGCCCTTGCCAGCTTCAGTCTTTTCTCCACTGACCGTGACGTGACCTACTGGTCTGGATTTCAGTCTTCTTGACATGAGTTATGATACAGACTGATGACTGTCATCCTTGATCTTCATCAGCAAGCGCTTCAAAGTCCTCCTCACTTTCAACAGGCAGGGTTGAGTCACCTGCGTACTACAGCCTGTGAACGAGCCTTCCTCCCACCCCGGTGCCACCTTCCTCTTCCTATGAGCCAGCTTTTCTTATTTTAGCCGCTGAACACCCTGTGGATATTGTTGTTGTTGTCGTTGTTATTGTTGTCAAGCGCCATTGAGTCGGTTCCAACCCGCAGAGTCCCGTGCACGGGCCTGACCCGTCCTCACCATCATTCCCAAACCCAAGGCCATGGTTCCCTCCACGGTGTCCATCCCTCTCCTCGAGGGCCGTCCTCTCCTTCACCACCCCTGCTCTTTACCAAGCACGATGTCCCTCTCCAGGGACTGGTCTGTCCTGACAGTGCGTCCAAAGTACGCACGACAAAATCTCGCCACCCTCGCCTCTCAGGAGCGCTCTGGCTGGACTTCTTCCCAGACAGGTCGGTTGGTCCTTTCTGCAGTGCACGGTGCTGTCAGTCTTCTCCGGCACCACCATTCAAAAGCATCGATTCTTCTTCGGTCTTCCTTACTCACTGTCCAGCCTCCCCAGATGGATACCATCACTTTGCCCATCAAGCACATATCACTCAGGCTACAGCATCACCCACTACGTCACAGCCCGGGCACCAAGGCCCCCGTAGAGGGCGGCACGTAGCGACCCACTCAGATCGCCTTTCCTCCTAACCCGTCTTGTTCATTCGTTGATTCAGCTCCGTATCAAGGTTCATGGGAAAGCTTAGAACCCCAAGCAGCTGTTCACTCAACGGTTTCATGGGGAGTCTGTCTCTTAATATGGGCTGCAGCCCCTCAACATAGCGACCCCTTCTAGCTTTCAACCTCCTGTCCATCCGTCTTTCTTTCCTGCCTTCCAAACGTGGATTTCGGGGCAGATGCTCCCCTGTCCATCTGGATCGGGGAGCCTAGCATCCCAGCAATATTCAAACTGGTCCAGCGTCCCAGTAATATTGAAACCTCTCGACAGACAACGGGCGGGAGCGGGAGGGGGGTTGGTAGGGGTGTGCCCGAGGGGCATCAGCAGGAATCAGACCCGGTTCTCACCTTACAGGGGAGAACTCTGCCACTAACTGCCCCGCTCCCTCCCCAAATGCATCGCCCACTCTAGTCGTGAGAAAACACACCCCACTTCGGGGGGAACCCCACAAACCTCTACCTCGAGGAGCAGCTCAGAAGCCGTTTCTGCCTGGAGGAGCCAACGAGACCAGATGACGATGTCACGTGGGGTCCAGGTTGGGACAGAGAAGGGGCATTCGGACCGAAGGGAGGGAGTCTGAAGAGAGAGTGGGGACGCTGGTCATAACCAGTGGATCCAAGGGAGACAAACTCTTGCCAACGTCAATCTTTTCTCGCTGATCATGTCACTGTCCGGTCATGGGGCAAACACTGGACACGCCAGCTGCCGACCCACCCACCCCCCTCCAAAGAAAGGCCTGGCACCCTCCCCCTGTGATCACCACCAAGAAAACCCTGCTGGCAAAGGGAACAGCCCTGGGGGTGCAGTGGTTAGCGGCTCAGCTGGCTGCACCCTGGCAGCTGCTCTGCGGGAGGAAACTGAGGTCACAAAGATGCATCACCTCGGGGCCGAAGGCAGGTCTCCTGCGGGGTGATCTGGGACTGACTTGATGGCGGTGGGTTAGGTTGGGGCTGTGGGGGTTAGGAGTGTCTAGGAACCCTGATTGAAACTGGGGTCCACGGTCAACCCTCGGGGAAGCAGCACTCCAGGCAGCAAGCGACGGGTCACGGGCGGCAAAGGGCAAGGATGAGGTCTTGGAGACTAAGGGGTGCCTGGCCCTGGCCATGGTAAATGCATGTGAATATGGGGTGAGGAGTCTATGCCTTTGAAGGACGGTGCTGGCCAAGAATTTCACAAGGGCGGTGGGCTGCTCAAAAAGCAAACAGATCTGTCTCGGAGGAAATGCCGCGAGGGCGCTCCTTGGAAGCAGAGATGGTGAGACTTTGTCTCGAGTCTCTGGAAAAGGACGTCCTGCCTGGTAGAGTGGGAGTAGGGGGGTGGGTGGAAGAGGAGCATTGAAAAAGAGGAAGAGCCTCAAGGAGGTGGCTTGGCACAGCGGCTGCAACCACGGGCTTGAACCCGGCAGCAATGGTGAGGACGGCGCAGGACTGGGTGGTGTTTGGTCCTGTGGCCCGTGAGCTCGCTGCGAACGGGAGCTGAGTGGTCGGTCACCTGGCACCTGTAGCCACACGCCGGGGAGATGATCATAAAGGCCCATCTGCCACCACTCGGGCCACCGCGGTGGCTGCCGGAGCAGGGCGGGCGGGTTCCTGCGCACCCCAAAATCCCCTCCACAGGGCGGAAAGTACCAGAATCCGGGGGGTTTCCTGGGGTGGATTTTATTTGCTAACAAGGATGGCAATGATTCCATACGAGGGGTCAGAGCAGGACGGCCAAGCTGAGCCTCAGGCCTTCCCAACCTCGAGCTCCCTCGGACCCCTCCCTCGTGAGCACTGACCGTGGCTGGAAGGAACGCCACGACCCCAACTAGAACTCCGCGGGGTCTTCTTGGATGGCACTTTCTGTGAACCTCCTTCCCCAACGGCTTTCAGGATCCAACTCCTCCCCAATGGCCGGGGAGAGGCCAGAGGCTGCTCAGCCCATCAGGGCCCTTTCAGGCTCACAGGCACCGAGCTGACCCCACCTTCACCTCTTTCTTACCCCAACTTCCTCCGACTTCTTTCCTTGACCGGAGCTTCAGGTCTGGGGTGAGAGCAGGCACCTGGGTCCTCTTCCCCCTCGTCTCACGTCCCTGGACGTGTCATCAGGAGGGGCCAGTCCTGGAGAAGGGCGCCATGCTTGATAAGGTAGAGGGTCAGCAAAGAGACCAAGCCCCTCAGGGAGACGGGTTGACAAAGTGACTGTGACCGCGCATTCAGACATAACTCTGGCGAGGATGATGCTGGATGGGTGTTTTGGTGTTGTATGCAGAGGTCAGAGGTCACTGTGATCAGAACAGACTCAGCGGCACGGAACCACGACCACCACCACCAGCCATCAGGACACAGAGGTTCACGTTGGAAAAAGTGCAGCCAGCGTGACCCTTGGGATTGAGGAGGGTGAGACTGGGCCTCACGTCCCTGGGACATGTCAGGAGAGACTGGTCCTTGCAGAAAAGCCTCACGTTTGGTTAAGTAGAGGGGTGGATGGACTGACACTGTGACTGCACTAGTGGACCCGTTCATGAGAACTATCGTGAGGATGACGGTGGCATGTTGACCCACTGGGCATGGGGCCAACTCCGTGCCAACTGAAGTGCCACCTCCCTCAATGCCAAGGAGTATTCGGACTTTACTTCTTCCAAGACATATTTGTTTGTTCTTTGGGCAGTTGATGGTCCTCTCAGTAGTCTGTGCCGGCGCCGTCATTCTAGGGCATCCGATCTTCTCCAGGCTTCCTCATTCCAAGTCCTACTTTTCCAATGCCGAGAAAAGGAGCGTCTCTTCTTAATTCAATGTCCAGATGGTCCCGCACACAAATCTAATGCCTGAAAACACAACTGATTTTTGGATTGCGATCACATATCAAGCAACCCTCGGCGGCTCGTGGAAGCAGTCGTCAAGAGATCCAGTGATGGGCGGCCTTGGGTCCATCTGCTGCACAGACTTCTTCAGCGTATTGAAAAGCCAGGATGTTCCTTTGAGGATGAGGGTGCACCTGGCCCAAGCCATTGGATTTCCAGTGGCCTCGTCCGCGTGTGAAAGGTGGACACTGCGTGAGGAAGGCCTCGTTGAACTGTGGTGCTGGAGAAGACGCCTGAAAGTACCACGGACTGCTGAAAGGACAGGCTTGATAAACACAGCCAGAGAGCTCCTTAGAGGCAGGGATGGTGAGACTTCATCTGACATACTTTGGACAGGTCAAGAGAGACCAGTCCCTGGAGAAGGACACCATGCTTGGTAAAGTAGAAGAGGGGCAGGATATGGGACGGCCCTCAAGGAGATGGACAGGCACCAGGGCGGCATCAATGGGCTCGGGCGTAGGAACGGTGGTGAGGATGGCGCAGGACCAGGCGGGCTTCCTTCTCTTGTGCCAAGGTCACTGTGGGTCAGACCCCGCTTGATGGCCGCTAACCGCAGCAGCAGCAGCACGCAAGAGGGAGCCTCACCATCCCTGCCCCAAGAACTTTCTGGCCGTACCTCTTCCACCAGAGACTTCACGAAGGTGACTCAGGCCTGTGTGGGGGTGGAGCTTGGTGCTCAGCAGCAACCTCTCCCTCAATCCAGGTGATGACCGCAGTCCTAACCCTCCTGTGACGCCACAGGGTCGACACCGCGTCACCCTCCTGAGGGCAGAGGCACACCCCAAGTCAGGGTGATTTGCGTCACATGTGGCAGGGAGGCCAAAGACACCAGGATGTTTCCTGTCAAGTGACCGTGTGAGATCAAGGAGGGCTGAGGCTTCTCTGGGGCCCCTGAGCCCCTTGTAGCCCCCTGGGGCTCCCAATTGGAATGCCTGATGCAGGAGTGAGACCTCTGTCCGGAGGCAGCACCTCATTGCCGCCCTGCTGCGGGGGGAGGAGACCTGGAAGGGCCTGGACGTCTCACTTGGGATCAAGCACACCATCCAAGCACTCACTCGACAGTCGGAAGCAGCCCAGGCCTGTGTCCTTCGTCCCGGGCCCTACCGGGGGGCCTTGAAGCTGCACTGCATTGTCATTCCTGGGGTCCTGAGTTTTCCAGGATCTTTGTGCCCCTGGTGTTGTTGTTAGGGACCAGAAGGGACTCACGGGGACCCAGTGGACGGCAGAAGGAAGCACATCCCGATCCCGATCCCAGCACCGTCCTCGCTGTTGCCCTTGGGTCTGGGCCCATGGTTGCAGCCACGGGGCTGACACATCTGGTCCACTCTTCCTCTCTTCACTGTCCCACTCACACTATCACTTCAGCAAGCATGGCGTCCTTCTCCAGGGGCCGGTGTCTTCTGACAACGTGTCCAAAGGCCCTGGGATGCCTCTTCACCATCCTGTGCCGCTAAGGAAGCACCCTGGCTACAGTCTGTCCGAGGCGGCTCGGCAGGTTCTTTTGGTAGTCCGTGACTCACACCAGCAGCGCGATCTACGTGCTCATCAGTCCGTGGGTCACACCAGCACCGCGATCCACACGCTCCGATTCATCTTCAGGCTTGTCCCCCGATCAAGAGTAAGGGGACCCTCGGACCGAGTAAGTCCCTTTGCCTGTTTAATGGTTGCTGCCGGGATCCATGGGTGCAGCCCTGGGGGTGCCGTGGGCCACGCATTAGGTTTCTAACCACAAGGTCAGCGGTCTGAAACCACCAGCTGCTACAAGGGAGCAAGAGGAGGCCTTCGGCGCCCATCATGACAGTTGCAGAAGCCCACAGCATAGGTCTGCCCTGTCCAATAGGGTCGCTGGATGGTGGTGGGTTGGGTTGGGTTGGGTTGGGTTGGGTTTGGGGGGAGTACACAGATCGGCAGCTTTTTCTCCTGTAGAGCAGCTGGGGGGTTTGAACCCCCGCCTCTTTAGTTAGCAGTCCAGCGCTTAAACACTGAGCCACCAGGGTGCCTTCCCACAGGGGTTGTCAGAAAACCCTACAACACAGTGGGGCCCCAGTCTCCTAAAGACCCCAAGGAACTGGGTAGAACTGCTCCTGAGGGTTCCCAAGGCTGTGCCTAGCGCTACTGGATCGGCCCGCCTCATCACCCCTCCCCCCACACCCCAATGACCAGTGGGCCCAAACCCATGACCTTGCGGTTAGCAGTCAAGGGCTTCCACCACTAGGCCACCAGGGCTTCCTCTAGCAGGTATGAAACACACTGCTATTGGATGGGCCACTGGCCACCCGACGTCGGTGGCTCAACAGAGAGAGGCCCCACGGTGGGCGAGTCCCTGTCCTGCTGTGGAGTCACGACCTGGGCCTGCCCCTGGGTCACAAGTCCTCGCCATCCGGATGGAGACAAGAGTCCATCTGGGAAAGACTTTCCTTCCAGGGTCTGTGGATGGTCTGAACCAGTCGGTGCCACTGCCTGGTTTTCCATGAACTGGACAAGCCCTGGTGGGGTCAGTTACTCCTTGGACAGCTAACCTCAAGGTCTGAAGTTCAAAACCACCAGCTGCTCTGGGGAGAAAGCTTTACAAGGTTTTCTACTCCTGTGAAGAGTTACCAGCCTCAGACGACCACAGGGGCCGCTCTACCCTGTCCTCTAGGGTCCTATTGACTTGGAATTGACCGCAGTGAGTTATCAGTGGATAAGAAACCAGGGCCCGGCAGGGCGTGGGAACTGGTCCCAGGCCACCAGCTCTGAGAGCGGAACCCAGGACTCGAACCCACGCCTCTGGATCATGAAGCATTCTGAGAACAATTGGCCTAGCCGGCCTGCGTGGCCCTGCCAAGAGCCGGGCTTCTAAATTGAGCATTGGTAAAGTGTGTGCCTATTCTCAATTGCCCAGCCTCGCCACAACTTTGGAGCAGGACTCAGCCTCCCCCAGATGTGGCTGGGGACGGAGCGGGATCTGTAGAACGGCACCACAGACGCCCCTGGGTCCCCCCGCTGGAAGGAGATCAGAACCAGCCTCTGTCCCGAGGGGCCCCCCCTCGCCGGCCACCAGCTGCCCACTAGCCCACTTGAAAAGGCCCCAGATCGGTTTCACTCTCGTACCCCCTTCCTAATGAGATGGTGTGTGCTTTTACAATTGGAAAATGGATGGCTGGGTAAAGAGAGACGCAGAGGAATAAAGGGGGGCTGCCTTCAAGGACCTGGTCTTCCTCCTCCTGGGAGGGTGCTTCTTGGTAGACACGCCATCCGGCACCCCCGAATGCCCACACCCCGCCTGTACCACCCGTGTCCCAGTCCCCTTCAGTTTCCACGAGACCCCACAGAAGAGGGGGGGCTAGTGCTGGTTTCATCACATCTGCCTCCCCATTGTTGGGGGGTGGGGGGGCTTACCTATGGCTGGGATGCTGAAGTGTCCCAGGGGAGCTTCCAGGCGCCAACCGACAAGGAAGAAAGACCTGGCCCAGCTTCCACAAATCAGCCAGAGCAAACCGTCTCCTGGGGGATCACAAGGGTCCCCTCTGGAGCCAATCATGGGGACGGCACAGGACCGGGTGGCGTTTGGTCACCTTGTCCCGAGTCAGCGGGGCACTGGCAGGGCAGTCTGTGGCAAAATCGACAGCGTCTGTCAGCATCTGTCTCCATCAGAAATGCTGTAAAAACCAATCCCCCTGCCACCGGTGCCCACTCAGAGGACTGCTGCGTGACAGGGTGGAACTGCCCCCTGTGAGCTTCCGAGGCTGTAATGACTTATGGGAGCCAAATGCCCCGTCAGTCTCCCATGGAGTGGCTGCGAGGTTTGAACTGCTGACCCTGCCCATCTTAGCCCCTGCATAACCACTGGGCCACCAGAGCTGTCCTCAGGAAAGGGGTCAGGGTGGGGGTTGGGAGACGTGACAGGTGGGCCGAGTACAACCGCATCTCCAGCAGCATCTTCCTGTCGAGCCACCACCTCACTCCAAATCCTCTGACCAAATCGGCTCACTCAGCAGAAGAGAGACACTACAGACAGGCAGACGGCTGAGAGCTGGCGATAGCATGGGCCGGATGAATGCTACCCGGGGGAGATCAGGTGCACCCAATAGGTGCACCCGATCATAAATGAGGCTGTCCCTGACCATCCTCACTGTGGGCCCTCTCATTGATGACTCATTATCAGGACAATGCCGACCCGGCCAGGCCTAGGTGCACAGAGTCCATCTGCTCCATCAGGTTTTAAGGGGCTGGTTTTTTGTGAGCAGGTTGCCAGGCATTTCTTCCACGGCACCTCAAAAAAAGAAAACCACCCCCCACACCTGTCCATTAGCGGCTGAGTGCATTTGGCCTGCCCAGGTGGTCAGGGAAGCCTAACGTTGTGTGGAAGCCCCCAGCAGCGCCCCCGGCCCCAACTGCGGGCATCCTCTGAGAATCCTGGCATCTGGGATTGGCGTGCCCTCCACACGACTGCTGGCAGCCCCATGTGCGTGGAGCAGGCTGGCTCCGTGGGGGTGTCCGAGGCTGTGACCTTCCGGCAGCAGCTCGCCAGGCCTGACTGCACATCTTTCAGATTTGATTGACTCACAAAGAAGCCCATGCAATAAAAATTTAAAAAAATACAGATTGAGATGCCTCTCCTGCTCCCGGGAACAAAGCCTCCCCTGGGACGCGAGGTCTTGAGAGATTAAGTCAAATTCCCACGGGACCGGGTCCACATCCTGGCCGCCCTGCTGTGTCCAAATGCAGAGCGGTCAGCCGAGCCCAGGGACAAACCCTCTGTTATCAGCCACCAGCCCTGCTGGCGGAGTCACGGGTCAGAACCATGCTGCTTCTGGGGCCCCCGAACGAGTCCTCACGCCCGCCTTGCCCAGGTCACAACAGCTCCCGGGCTCCAAGGGAGCTGCCCGTTTCCCAGAACTGGGTCCACTGCAACAAGCTTCCCGCAGCCCCAGCTCTGATGAAGAGGGGCCCCAGGGACCCCTGGAGTGTACGGCCTGGGGCGGGGCTCCAGCTAGGAGAACCAGGTTAGAGGACTTGCAAGCCCTCTGCCCAAGGGCCTCTGTCTCCGCACAGACCCGTGCTGGCTGGGTGCTTATTCTTGCTTCCCTGTGAACTGAGTAGGTCTGACATCCGTTCAACAAGTCAGACTCCTGTCCTCTCACCTCATGGATCACTGGCCCCCATGACGGAACATGGCCTGCCCAGCCCACATGCTCCCGGGCCTTCCTGCTTCTATCCGTCCTCCTCTCCCAGCCCTTCAGAACCGTGTCCCAGGCACGGGCCTCCCTGAGCGTCTCAAGTGGCTAATGAAGCCCGAGTCCCTGGTGTGCCTGTCCCCCTTACAGACCAGCCGGTGAGCTGGCTGCAAACCGCCCACCCCATAGGGTGAGCTCAGATCCAGACCCAGGGCCATCCTCTGAGGTCCCCCTTCCGCGGTCTCTACCCTACCAGATGAGTCATTTTAATTCTCTAACAGTTGGATCGGCACTTCTTTCAGATGTCACACAATTCAGTAACTCAACACATCAAGAGAAGGTGTCCAGTCGTCACTACAGTCTAGTCAGCACATGTTCTTCTTCCTTGTTCTGCTGTCAGTCACGGCATTATGTTATAACCGTCACCGGAATACACACAGCCGGACAGTGTCCAGGTCCACCCCTCCCACGTGTGTGACTCGGAGCCACGGACGGCTCTCTTCCTGCTGTGCAGCCACTGCTGAGCCTTCTCCAGGTCACCCCACCACCGAGAGCGGAGACTCAACGCCCCTAAGCAGCGACTCTTCCTCCTGCTCCCACGGGAACCCTGGGTCAAGTTCGGCTTCTCTTTCCTTTTCCAGTCGTTTTCTTGGTCTAGCACCCACATGTCACATTAGCTTCCATAGTTAAACCGCTGGTTAAAAGGGTTGTGTATACATCATCACAGTCTGCTCCAGTGGTCCCTCCCCACTCCTGTGGAAGTTATTTTTAAATGAATCTCCCCAGCTTGGGGCCATCTCTCTCTCTCTCACTCTCTCGCTCTCACTCTCTCCAAGTTGGAATCAAAAGTAGTATCTTCACATCAAGAACACATAAATAGGTGCCTGGACTAATGCATCCATCCATTCACTCACTCACTCATTCATTAAAATATGTATCCTAGAACATAAATAAGGAGCCCCTGTGGTGCTGTGGCTTAGGCTGAAAAGTCCGTGGTTCAAACCCACCAGCTGGTTCAAGGGGGAAAGATGAGGCTGTCAGCGCCCATAGAGGGGACCTGTTTGGAAACCCATGGGAACAGCTCTACTCTTTCCTGTAGGGTCAATTCAAGTCACAGGTGACTGGATGGCAGAGAAGCAGGTTCGGGTTTTTTGTTTCTTCCATCATTAAGGAGCCCATGTGGCACAGCAGGTTGCTGGTTGGGCTGCGAACTACAAGGTCGGCAGTTCAAAACCACCAGCTGCTCCTCGTGGGGAAGATGAGGTTCTCTGCTCCCATAAAGAGTGACAGTAGGGTGGTTCTACCCTGTCCTGTACAGTCACCAGGACTCAGGACGGGCGACTCTAAGGCGGTGAGTTTGGTTTTGAATTTCCTCACCGGGTACCGGACGTTATCCGCATTGGATGCCTTTCCGAATTGGGAATGACTTTGCACAGGAGGCTGAGATCGGGGTGGTCCTAAGGCCAGCCCCCCTCCCCAAGTGTCTCGGGTCTCAGCGCCTGGGGCAGCCCTTAGGGAAGGCTCTGAATAGAGCTGCAGTGGAGCTGCCAGGAAGGACCGTCAGGCCGTACCAGCCAGGACAGCCTCCTAGCCTCTGTCCCTCATTTCAGGGTGTGGAAACAGGCAGGAGACCAAGCACAGAGCCCGTCCCTGGAATGCTGAGCAGTCTCTCTCTCTGCACCTTCCTCCTTCCTCCTCCTCCAAGGAAGGCCTCTGAGTCTCCACTGCCCCGATACCATCTTGGAGGCTTCCTCCTTCCTGGGCCTGGCTGGTCTCAGTCCAGCAGGTTGCGGCTCCCACGCTCCTGGGGGCTCACGGCCCAGGGGCACACTGTGCTCAGCCTGCCGCCCTGCGAGGTACACAGGAACAGAGATGGGCTGTGACTCAGACAGGTGGGGGGGGGGGGGGTCCTGCATCTACCAGGGCTCGGCGAAGAGGGACGAACCTGCACACACAGAGGGATTGGAATCCAGTGCATAGACACGCACACATGGAGGAATACGGACCCGCTGATGTTCCTCCAACGGGGACTCACACTCACAGGGGATGGGCACGAGGACCCACAACTAGCCTGGGGTCAGAAACTGGCTCTGGCCCCTCTTGCGCTCAACCTGTTTAGGCTCTCCCCATCTGCCCTGAGCCCCGGCCAAGCAGGATCACTCAGATCCCAACTTCAGGAGGATCTGACCTTGCAAACCGCCCTCTGGGGGCATCACAGGGGGGCTAATCTCCTGAGTTCTCACCCTGCTGCTTCCTGGGCCTCCTGGGCTGGCCTGAGCACCTGCCCTCTCCCTCAGCACCCCGGATGCAGGGCTTGCCCCATCTCTGCCCCCTACACCATCATGGCTGGCTCCACCCCAGGACAGTCCTGTGTCGTGCCATGGTCTGCTGAACTCCTGAATGAAGGAATGAAGGAGTAACCAATTACCTTGCTCTCCTAGGTAGCCAATGTTTGGAAAGAATCTGGGATGTCCCTGGTGGTGCCGTGGGTTAAGCATCAGGCTACGGAACTGCAAAGTCAGCAGCTGTTCAAACCCACCAGCCGCACCAACAAGGCTGCCTGTTCCTGATAAGTTGAAGGGGCTGACCTGGGAGACGCTGACCACCTGGGAGAGGCTGTCCTCCTGGGAGACACTGTGTAAGTTGGATGTGAGTGGGAATCGGGTGGCTGGAAGCGGACGGGGGTGGAAAGGGCCTTCAAGGTTGGCAGGGTCCACTGAAAGGGGGTGCCAAGGGTCCATTTCAGAGCAGAGGGGTGGCAGCTCGCCCCTCCCACTCCGTGTGAAATCTGAACAGCATATAGCCCTGTATCCCTGTCACCAGCAGGACAGCCAGGCCCACAGGGCAGAGCTGGGATGACTCCGCTGGCCAAGGCCAGGCTGTCCCTACCTACCGAGTGCCCCTGGTCTGACCGGGTCCTTTTACCTGTGATGGGACAGTTGACGATGGCACTGGAAGATGCCCACTGAGGGATGCCTGGCACAGTGTCTGCCATCGGGGACTCGGTCCTGAGCTGGAGGAAAGGAGCTGATCCCCCAGACCCTGGAGATGGGGACTCCTTCCCAGGGGATCGGAGTCAGTGAGGGGGGGGTGCTTGGCGTGAGCACCCTGCCCTTTGCGTCCCAGTAAAAGCACCCCTGCAGGAGGGCTTGGGGAGAGGCCTCGGCATGTCAGTGCAAGGCTGCCAACAAGAAATCCCCTGGCATCTGAATGCCTGCCGCCCGGGGCTCAGCTTGGGGACTGAGGCCTCCAGAGAACACCATGGGCCCCTGTCCCCCATTCTAGCCAGCACAGAAGACCACGCTGACCACAGCAGCCTGACGGTGATAAGAAGAGGGCGGCCCAAGCCGTGTGGCATGGCCTTCCAGCAAACCGGAGGGGCAGGGAGGCCGGCTGACTCTGCTCTCACCCTCACCACCTTCAGAACCAGCAGCCTCCTAAACCCGATGGGGCCCCTCGCTGTCATCCAAGGCCTGGGGGCTTGAGATCAGCCAGAGGGACCTCGGAGGAAAGGCCTGGTGAGCCACTTCGGGGAAACCAGAACCACTGCCGTCTGATCCTCGGAGAGCACAAGGGACTGAAAACAGCTCGCAGGCCCACACACTGCCCCTGGCCCAGCTGGCCCTGAGCAGACAAGGAGGCAGCTGGCCAGCCCTGGCCCCTGGCCCAGCGAGCCCTGAGCAGACAAGGTGGAAGCTTGGGAGGGGATGGGGGCATTCCCTGGGGGCAGACACTAGGCACCAGCCTCTGGGTGCAAGCAGCCCACCCTGCCCACAAGAATGTCCCACCAGGAGTCCCTGGAGAAACCCACTTGTCCTCCAAGTGGAAAGAAAGCCACTCCCATGATGCAATGCTTTACGGAAGACTGAACTAAATCCACTCCCAGAGAATCGACTCAGGACAGAGCAGAGCTGTCCCATGGATTTTCCAAGCCGGTCCTCTTTATGGGAGGGACTGCTTCATCTTTCCCCCTTGGGGCAGCTGGTGGGTTTGAACCACTGACTTTTGCCTAACACTTAACACACTGCACCACCAAGGCTTTGCAGACACACGGGGAGAGGCTTGGGAGCTCAGCCCCCACATGCACTTCTGGGGCCCCCCTCCCTGCTGCCACCCCCTGGACACGCACAAGCCAACCGGCTCTGGCCTCTGCGTTGGCCACGTGGGAGCGAGCACATGGCAGGGGACAGGGTGGGTGGCCAGGCGTGGCAAGGGGCCAGCAGCTTCTGCCAGCCCCCACCCACAGGCCTGTGAGGATCTTCCTGGGCAGCTGCCACAGACCAGCGTGCTGTGGTCACTGGGCCAGGGGAGGAGGCCCCTGCCGAGCCAAGCCCTCAGCTTCTCACCGCAGCCCCGCTGAGATGAAACCCGAGGGGACAAGGCTTGTCCTGCTTCCAGAACAAGGGGGCCAGGTCACTTCTCATGCAGATGAGCAGGGGGCCCGGTCGGAGAGCACCCACCTTCTCAGAGCACTTCCAGGGGGAGGATGGGTCTGCTCCCGGTGAGCTACCTGGAGTTGCCACATTGACCTGGGAAGGGCGCTTCTGCCAGGATGTTCTTTCTACCCGTGGATTCATGGGAAAGTCACATCAGGAGAAGACCTCAGGGGTGTCCTCACCTGGTAATACGCTCACCTTGGATTGTGGCACTCAGGGTGGGAGGGGCAGGTCCGGTTGGCTGGACACAGGTTTGGCATTTCCTCAGAGAACATTTCCCAGGAGTCCGTGAGGGACTACCGACTGGAGAAGTCCATGGGGCACGAGGGCAGAATGAGGAAGGCTAGCAGGTGAGCCAGGCCTGGGGGTGGGAGGTCTCAGTATGCCTCTCTCGGAGCTCCAGGTAAGGCGCACTCCTCAAGACCGGCACCTGGAAGAAACAGGCTGGCACAGGTGTGGGCCCCCACATCTCCCTGGAACTGGTACGGTCCTCCGGGGCAGGCACTGCCTCCTCAACCCCCAGGGCCTGGTGTGTCCCTCATGCACAGGACAGAAGGCAGGCTCCAGTCAGCTCCAGAGCTTCCGGTGGTCAGTCCTTCCTCCTGGGGGGCGCTGGGCAGGGGTGGCGGCCGGAGAAAGGGCATGTGCGGATTCCAGGCTGCTGCACTCCAGGCTGAGCTTAGTTCATTGCCACTTTGCCAACTTCAGCTTCCTGTTCATAAGGGGATGTGCGGGCCTGGGGTCCGGGGAGCCCAGACCAGGATTCGGAGACCCCAGTGAGTACTCATAGCATGTATCCCAAATATGCAGATTCGATTTCAGGGGAAGACGCAGGGGGTGACGAGTGAAAGGGATGGGCACTGGCTTATGGGCTGATGGCAGTGGCAGGAGGGCGGGGGTGGGGTGGACGGGGTGGGGTGGACGGGGTGGGGTATGGAGCCCAAAATACTTACAGAGTTGCTTACCCAGTCCCGGCCCAGGGCTCATTTCCTCGCTTCCATCCCTCTCCCCTCCTCCCTGCCCCCAACCACCAGGGAGTTCAGTCCACCTGCGGGAGGGAGAGGTTCCCCAGCACTCCTGACCCTCAGCCTGCATCTGGGTGGGCTTCTTGATTCTCCAGTTCCCAGCAGCCACTGTGGGGGCATGGGTGCTGAGTCCCGGGGGTCCTGTTTGGGTTGGCTCCATCTCTCCCAGGATCTGGATGAGGGGAAAAAAGAAGGAGCCAAGAGAAATCACTACCCCACCCCCACCCCCGCCTGTAAAGGATGGTGCATGATATTG
This sequence comes from Tenrec ecaudatus, assembly GCF_050624435.1. Classification (NCBI taxonomy): domain Eukaryota; kingdom Metazoa; phylum Chordata; class Mammalia; order Afrosoricida; family Tenrecidae; genus Tenrec; species Tenrec ecaudatus. The sequence continues at coordinate 4,733,744 of NC_134533.1, read as the reverse complement.
AGGGGGACCCCAACAGGGCTAAAAGGCACCTTCTGAACCATCACCCGTGGCTTCCAGGAAAGACATTGCTAGAACCTGCCTCCGGGGCTGGCTGGGTCCCCTTCCTGGCGCAGAGGCCAGGCTGTGAGGGCTCTGCCTGGCCTCTGGTCAGACGGCTGGACCAGCTGCCAGGAGCCCCGCCCCAGGTGTGCTGGGGGCCTCGGATCCTGCACACTCTGTCTCTGCTCCCAGAACCTCTGAACCCTGAGCCCAAGCAACGTCCTCCCCTTCCTGCAGGCACGTCTTCCTGAGCCTCACCGTCCACAGCATGCACCCAGCTCCTCCTCAACACACACACTCGGGCCTACTACATGCCCGAGATGCCAGGACACAAGGAACCTCCCAGACCACGAGCAACTGGTGTAAGACACTGAGGCCCTGGTGGTGCAGTGTGTTCCCATGCTGACTGCAAGGTCTGAGGTTGAAACCCACCAGCCTCGCTGAAGGAGAAAGAGGAGGCCGTCTGCTCCCGTATAGACTGACAACCTTGGAGACCCTTGGCGCCATGCTACCTTGTGCTAAGGGGTCACAATGAGTCAGATCGACTTGGCAGTGAGTTTAATGCAAGACGTGGGCTGTGCCCGCTTGATCATTCACCCATTCGTTCATTCGACACGTCTCCTCTGAGATGTTGTTCGAGGAGCAGCCTCTCAATCTCGGCGGAGCTCATGTCCCGGAGAGGAGGGGAACCAGGAGAGTCAGGGCTTTACACAGCTGGTTTTCTGGAAGCCCGTCACCAGGCCTTTCTTCTGAGGCACCTCTAGGTAGACGCGTATCCCCACTCTCCTGGTGAGCAGCCGAGAACTTCGATGAAGGAGGTGGATCATTGAAACAGCCAGCCGACTTCTAACACGCCAGGGAGCTCCAAAGATCGGTGGGAAAGTGGAGCTAAACAGTGGGGGTTCCCAGGAGCTTGTTACAACCCCCCTCGTAGGATGCCTGGTGAAGGGGAGGAAAATTTAGGGGGGGACTGGAGGGTGACTGTGGGTCCGCTGTCTATTGGGTGGTTGGGACTGCTCTCTAAGGGAATGACCATTGGCAGTGGGATGGGGAAGAGCGGTCCAGAGGGAGTGGGTGTTTTTCCCTCCGGTCGAAATGATGCAAACTGTGTATTTAATAAATGTCCAGCCATTTCCAGGATGGGCAGAACCAGCCTTCGCAATTCTGAGCCTCAGAGACGAGGGGCTGCTTCTTAGCAGCTTGTGTCCCCATGCTGATGGACACACACAGAGGCGCTGCAGGCTGCCTCTCCCCACAGCCCCCTCCCCCTCCATCCCGAGAAACTGCTTCCATGCCCCCTGGGATCCCGATTTCTGGGCCCTTGGAGTTGGGTGACCTCCCAGCCATCTGCCTTGAGTCCCCTTTGGAACCCTGAGGCCAGATGAGCCTGTTTTCCTAAAAAACCACCTTCACACCAAACCACAGCTGAGTGACACCTTAGCAGGAACCTCCTGGCCCTAAGTATCTGACTCTTCCGAAGAAGTATCCGTGTGCAGTCAGCCTCGTGGGTCGGGCTGGATGCTGTGTTTTAGGGTCAATTGTCCTGTGCAAACCCAGTTCTGGTCCTGTTTCAGGGCAGAGGCTTTCTCAGCTGGGGAACATGTTTTTCCCTCCGGTTGAAATGCTGCAAACTGTGCATTCAATACATGTCCATCACTTTCCAGGATGCGCTATGCATGGCTGGGGTTTCCAGAATCCTGGCAGAAGGAATCCTTGGGTTATTCAGAGGGGACATGTGCCGAGCACAGTAGGGTCCCCGTCTAACACGGCAGTCATTACACCCGAGTGGCCCAGTGAGACAGTTCTGGGTGGAGTACCCAGTGCCACGTGGATCTGTCTTCTGGAAACTTCCTTATCAGGCATGTCCCCGCCTCCCAAACTATTGGAGATGGACAGCCATGTAGGATGGTGGAGAGCCAGAGGCCAGAGGAACGAGATGGTGCCCGACTGCCGCTGCCAACTGCCCCAAAGAGGATCATGACTAGCAATGGGAGAGCTCCGGTAGAGCCGAGGAAACTGTGGAAAACCATGAAGGAGACCAGGCCAAGACGGTGGGATTCCCTAGAGATAACAACCCCGTGGGACCGTGCTGCTCTGTCCCTCGGGGGTCAGGCTGCGTGGACAGTCCCCTGACGCATCAGCTGCTCAATGCAAGCTCAGCCGTTCCAACCCACCAGCTCCTCGGAGGGAGAACGATAAGACATTCTGCTCCGGCAAGGACTCATAAGCTGACAAACCGGCAGGGGCAGGTCTGCCCTGTCCTATAGAGTCATGGGGTTGAAATAGACTCAATGGCAGTGGGATTGAGGACAACACTTTGCACAGGAGTGGGGACTGCCCCGTTATTTAGGCTTCCTGAAACTCACAGGGGCAATTCTACTGTCCTGTCAGGTCTCTGTGAGCCAGAACTGACTCGATGGCAGTGAGGCTAGGCTGTTTGCTTGTCTAATATTTATGATGCTTATTAGCAAAATCTCCGGCTAAAGCACTTACGGAAGCCGCATCTCTAGAACCAGCTTTCGGATGGGAACTAGCCGACCATCCTGAACTGTTCATTCTGGCTCAAGCCGAATCCACAACCCTTCGAAGAAAACCAAGATCCTCCCAATGGTCCGGGGAGCAACCTCATGGTGAGAAATCAAAGTTGTCACTAATAACGGTCTACTTGGCTCCACAGCCAGCATCCCTGGGAGCAGCGGTCCAGAAACCCAATGGCATGTGAGAGCCTGCTGCAGGAAGACCTCGTTGGGGAACAGCTCCAGAGCCTGAGAGGACCCGGCTTGTCGAAGGCTATGGATGACAGTGAGACCCAAGATACACTTGTCGGATCCACACGGGACATAAGCTCCGTGATTCCCTCTATCCATCATAGAGGGATGGGAGGAAATGGGTTACCAATAGAGTGCATTGGAGAGATGACCATAAAAGATCAAAATGATCAATCTGACTTCCACGGTCCATCCTGTCTTTGATGCTTGTTAGGCCTGGTCTGGTTTTCAACACTTCCTCTATTTTTGTTTGTTCATATTGGGGCTTATCGCAAATGTGTTATGTCACCGGGGGTCAGCCACCCTCTTGAATTTGTGCTCCATGCGTTTCTGTCTCTCCGTCTAGGAAACCCAGGATGGATGAGCCTACGGGGACAGCAAGTAGAATAAGGGTTTCGGGTTGGGGTACAGTGGTGTGTGTTGTGGGGGGGGGGGGAAGGGAGCTGATGTCAGGAGTTCAGGAAGGAGAATGAAGTTTTGAGACCGATGGTGGTTGCAGTTGTAGGACACTACTTGATGCAACTGAGTGAGGAAATGGTACATCTGTATGAACTCCCAATGAAATGAATTTTTTGGGGGGGGGGGAGGCTCTCTGAGGTATAAGAGAACAAAGCTGTCCTTTAAGGGCCACGGTGCGCCTGACCAGGCAGTGGCTCTCTGACCACTGCCTCACATCCCTGCGGATGCTGGACAGGCGTCAGAGGGAGAGTGAATGAGAATCACTGTCTCCCGATGGTGGTGTTGGTAAAGCATCATCGTGGTTGTGCCGCGGAATGCCGGAAGAAGGAGCTCTGAGGAAATATGCCACCAGAATGCGTCTGAGCGACAAGTCTTCAGACACATCCGGGGAGGGTCACCGCCTGGAAAAGGACCTCAGGGCTGGTCCCTTCGGGGTCGGAGGTAATGGGAGACTGACCCAGAGGCCACCATGATGAGCTCAGCCTGGCGCGGCAATCACGAGGCGGCACAGTGGCACGCTCAGCATGTGTCAGTCACTGAGCCTCCTGGCCAGTGGGGACAAGATCGAAGTTGTCAGGGACTTCATCTTGCTCCGGTGCCGCACCAGCGCACGTGGAAACCGCAGTCCAAAGACCCAGCCACTCGTGGCACTGGGCACCTCTCCTGCACAAACGCCTTTTGGGGTGTGAAAAAGCGAGAGGTTACTTTGAGGCTTGAGGTGCATCTGACCCAAGGCGTGGTCTTTGTAATCGACGCGCCTGCGTGTAAGGGGGGCTGGACCCTGACTGGGGAAGACCGGAGAAGACGCATGCGCTTGCATGGCTGCGCTGGTGAAGAACCCCGGGAGCGCCGCGGACTGCCGGGAGACCAAACACACCGTCTCGGGAGAGTCCAGCCAGAGTGCCCTCAGCTGTGAAGACTCGGTCTCACGTGCTTTGCACATGCTCTCAGGAGAGACCAGTGCCCGGTGAAGGGCATCGTGCTGGGTAAAACAGAAGGGCAGCAAAGGGCACTTGATGCGACGGACAGACGGACACCGCGCCTGCAGCAGTGGGCTCAGACACCTGCGCAATAGTGAGGATGCGCAGCACCAGGCCGCGTTTCCCTCTGCCGCACCCGGGGTCACTACGGGTCGGAACCGACTTGATGCCTCCTAACAGCAACAGAAGGAGATGCTGTCGAGTAAGCACATCGCCCGGTATGCTGGGTGTGCTGTGCTCGGAGTGCTAAAGCCTCTCCAAGTGCCGCCGCCTCTAATCCGTCTCAGTGCGTCGAAAAGAACTGAAACCGCCCCAGTGCGCTGGCCATCGAAACTGGGAACGAGCCACGCAAACATATGCGCTTTGGGGGTGAAACGGCCTAGTCTGAGCTAATCAGTGACCCAAAGCAGACATCTCAGGGGGATCCCACGATATTTGGAACGAAGGGAAATTAAAGGGACCGCCAATCGGACGTCGGGGTGCTGCGATCGCAGTGTCTGTAGGGTCTGTGTGGGGTCGCATGACGACAGGAAGAGAAGAGCGGTCTCACATGAACCGTTCCGGCTTGTTCTATTCTTTCTTTCAGGGTAATTCTTGGGTGCTCGGCGTCCCTCTTTATTTTCCAAACTTTCCGCAGCGCCGACAGAGCGTTTTCACTCGCAGAGGAAAATCTCACCAAACGGAAAATAGTTCTGAGAAGCGATCATTCATGAGTAGAGTTTCGTGAAGAAGACGCCTTCTTCCCCCCTCCCGTTGAGAAACTAAGCAAAAGCGCCTGCAGCCCAAGGCAGGGCGTGAGGCCCGCGCTGTCGCCCGTGAAATGGGACACGGACCGCGGCAGGAGGGAAGGTCGTTGTGAAGATGGAACGGATGCGGCTGGAGGAAGGGTCACGCGCAGAGCACACTCGCGGGGGCACACGGACTTGACCTCAGGAAGGATGGAGGGGTTATGGCTGTCCGTTTCACCGACATCCCCGAGCCAGTCCTCCAAACCCACTGCCAGGCAGCCGATTCTGACTCCGCGACCCTGATGGGCAGAGCCTGGTCCGCCCCGTGGGGGGTTGAGGCTTCGAGTCTTGAGGGGAGCTCAAAGCCCAGTCTTTCCCCCCAGGGGCAGCTGGCAGCTTCAAAGTGCTTGACCTTGTGATGAGGGGCCCAATGGGTCACCCGCCAGCTAACCCTTACTGACCCTGTGCGACAGAGTGGAACTGCCCCTGCAGAGACTCCCAGGCTGTCAGTGTGGGGCGGGTGACCAGTCCCCTGTCCCTGAGTGTCACTGGGTGCGTTTCAACCATGAGCAGTTCAGATCGCGCTTGAGTGCGTTGTCTTTGTGCCTAGCGGTCCTTGGAGCCCTAAAAGTAAGCCACACCTGATCTCAGGACGACCAACCACCCTCTCTGAGCCGAAGACACTCTCAGTGGGAATCAGAAAAGACTCCTGTGTTGGCAAATTAAACATCTATAAACACACTGAAGAAGGCCCGGGTCTGAAAAGAAATCATAGCAGGATTTTTTTTAAATGCCTACGGCTGAGTTATCACAAAGATATTCCACGTCGCCCACAAGCGGATGCAGCGCATGCAACACTTAAAAGGAATTTAAAGCCCTAAATAATAAGTAATAGTTCACATCCGAGGCGGGTTTAGCCCAGGAATGCAGGATGGGTTTGGGCCAATCCAAGAGAGTCAGTCGTCACCAGAGCAGGCTCGAGGAGAAAAGCAAATGATTGTCTTGATACACACACACACACACACACACTCACACACCACACACACTCACACACTCACACACTCACACACACACACACATACACACACACACACACTCACACACCACACACACACACACACTCATACACACACGCGCGCGCATTCCAAAACACTCAATATCCAGCCATATTTATAAATTACCAAAAGAGGCACGGAAACAAACTTCATTATCATAATAAGCAGCAGCTACCAAAAAAATCAACACAGCAATCAGTACGCTGTGCGGTGAAACGTTTTTTTAAATCGGGGAGCAGACACCACGTCTGCCGGTGCCCTGCCCGTGCAATAAGACATGAAAAAGCAAGTCCGAGGGGGTTCAAAGAGCATGTGGGAAAATGTCCCTATCTTTCCATTCCACTTCTCCCACATCTTTCTGGGGTCTCCTCATGCAAGGGAAGAAAGAAAGAGAGGGAGTTATGAGCGGTAACAGAAGAAAAAACATCCTCTACATGGACCGGCCAAAAGAACCGTGACAAAAATTATTAAATTAAAAAGAAAGATAACTAAGTCCGATCGATATCACAAATGCTCCTGCATTTCTCTAAAGCAGCAACACTTCATTAGAAAAAAAGCATATTTTTTAAAGAATCCACTAAACAAACCAGCAAGCAAGTATGCATCCATACACCTCCCTGTGCATTATGGTGGCAAATGCACCTGTCCATTTGGTGGAACCGTGATTCTCAGTGGTTTGGTACCGATGATGCGGTCATCCCCAACATGAGACCCAATGGCATGGAATCACTTTCATGATGTCACCAATCATCTTATCAATTGATGGGGAGTTTTCTAGAAAGGGTGGCCTGCTTCCAATATATAGGTGGATGCTCTGATAAAGCTCGCCTGGTTTTCCCTTGATCTGGACTCTCCATCTGGATCATCATCCTCTGACCTGCAATTCTTTGAACTTGTGCCAGTGGCCTGTCATATTCCCGACAGCTCTTGGGAGTTGTCAGCAGCCTGACCTCTTACATGCTGGTCTTGAATTAATTACCTCTGCAGCCAGCAGCCTGCCATCTGACCGGCAGATCCTGGGCTCATCAGCACCTGCAGCTACAAGAGCCACGAGAAGCCTCCAGTCTGTTAGCTGCCATGTGGGCTTGGAACTTGCCGACAATTGTGTGCCGTTTCATTGAGATAAATCGCCATCTACAAATCTCCATTTGTAGATAGATGATAGATAGATAGGTAGGTAGATAGATAGATAGATAGATAGATAGATAGATAGATAGATAGATAGATAGATAGATAGATAGATAGATAATGTACTCCACTGGTTGGTTTTGCTTCCCTAGAGAACCCAACTAAGATGTGTATATATAAATATCAGGAATAATCTAACAAAAATGTGTAACTATGCGGGATGCTTTGTGATCTGAGACTCAACATCAAAAGGTGTTGATTTCCCCCAACAATATAACACTTGGTGTATTCCAGGGAAGTCTGGTCATTTGGGTTATAAAGGGAGTGGACACTTGCCTTGTGACCTTGGACAAGACCTGAGTTTGCTCACCTGGAAATCAAGAATGGGAACTAAGGCTCCCTGAGGATCCATCCTGTGGGGGAGCCCTAGGGTGCTCTCTGAAGGTCTCAGGTAAGGGGAGTTGGGGGGAGCAGGAATGAAGCGCACCTGACACACCTGGGTCTCCCAGGGCTCCTCCTCTGCACTGCCCACCTGCGTGAACTGGAATAACAGAAGCAGTAACTCCACCCAACCACCTTGGCACCTAGCAGGAGGGGAGACATCAAGCAAATCCCAACAAGTCCAAGATATTATGCAACCACGGTAATGAGCTCTTAGAAGATTACGCAAATATGGAAAGTATTCCTGGCATGTGGAGTGGGAAAAGTTGTACATATACCATAATTACCGTGCGAGATGCAAAGACTCGATCAAAGACAGGCGCGGGCTGCCTCGGCTCGAAATCTGACCCCGGAACAGGTTTTGTTCAGCCTACACTTGGCTTTTCCCTGTGAGCATGGATAGCATTTGACATTCCAGATATTTCCATCTATATCCAGGTTCGGCCTCTCTTGGGCAGCAACCCACACGGGGCTAGATTTCTGCATGGCCAAAACTGACCCGAACTGCGTCAAGATTGCCCCTTAAAGAAGACCCTTTGCCCGTGATCTTTCCCACCTAATGGCCCTGCCCAATGACCTTACCCACCCTATGATCTTATTTGTCCATGACCTTGTCCTTCCCGTCACCTCTGCTGCCCCATGACCTGGCTTGCCCCATGGCCACCCATCCTGCCTCACATCCTGAGTGTGTGACCTTTGGACGGTAATGCTGACTCCACACCTCAAAGTCTGTGGTCATTCTGTTCCTTTGTCTGAAATGCTTTTCCATCCATCCCGCCCCCACCCCACTGTTTCAAAGCCCCACACAAGGGTCCTCTCTTGAAGAACATTCTATGAACCTCTAGGTTAGACCAAAACCACCATGGAGCAGCTCACCAAATCTCTTTCCCTGCCTGTCCATGACTCTGGACCAAGCAGACACCTCCAGAGTGTGGACTGCATCTTATTCGTCCTGAAAACCAAGTCCATGAAGCAGGAAGCAGAAAACCAAGTCCATAAAGAGCTGAAAGAGACTTAAGAAAAGAAAAAAGGGTGACTTTAGAACAAATTGGGTCATCTGATGGTATTGGAAGAGTTTTGTGTTTTCTTAAAAGCATCCCTTTTGAGTTGTGCCCAATCTGATCCCACCACACGAAGACAAAACACTAAGGGCGTGCAACAGAGCAGCAAGGGGAACAGAGCAATGAAGTTCCCAGGGAATACCACAAATATAGACTTTGGGGCCAGGGCTTGACACCCCATCAGACTCGACCAGAAAACACTCCTAAGGGCCAACATGCAGTCTTTGAACCAACTACAAGCTTTTCTTTGTGGTTGTTGTTGGGTTGTGTTTTTGTTTTGTTTTGTCGTTGGCTTTTTGTTGTTGTTTTGTTTTGTTGCTTGGTTTTGCTCTGTCTTATTTTGTTCATGTTATTATCTCTGCAGGTCTGTCTAAATAAATAGGCTAGATGAACAAGCTGGAAGAGAAAATGAGACCGACAGTTCCGGTGGGGACATGGGAGACGGGGAGTTGGGGGGAAAGGAAGTGGTGTTAACAAACCCAGGGACTAGGGAACAACAAGTGATCCAAATCGGTGGTGAGGAGGGTGTAGGAGGCCTGGTAGGGAGTGGCCAAGGGTAATATAACCGAGAAGAATTCGTGAAACCCAAATGAAGGCTGAGCATGATAGTGGGACAAGAGGAAAGTCAAAGGAAATAGAGGAAAGAGCTAGGATGCAAAGGGCATTTATAGAGGTCTAAATGCATGCATGTGCATATGTAAATATATTTATCTGTGAGAATGGGGAAATGGATTTATGTGAATATATTTATAGTTTAGTATTATTGTAGCAGATGGACATTGGGCCTCCACCCAAGTACTCCGTCAATGCAAGAACACTTTGTTCTATTAAACCGGCATTCCATGATGCTCACCTTCCTGACACAACCGCTGAAGATAAAGCAGGTGCATAAGCAAATGTGGTGAAGAAAGCTGATAGTGCCCGGCAATCAAAAGATACAGCGTCTGGGGTCTTAAAGACTTGAAGGTAAACAAGTGACCATCTAGCTGAGAAGCAACAAAGCCCACATGGAAGAAGCACACCAGCCTGTGATGACAGGGTATCAAAGGAATGAGGTATCAGGCGTCAAAGAACAAAAAAAGTCATATCGTTGTGAATAAGGGGGAGTGGGGAGTGGGGACCCAAAGCCCATCTATAGGAGATGAGCCAGTCAGGGTGCAGGGTAGCAACGATGAAACATATAACTTTCCTCTAGTTGTTAAATGCTTCCTCTCCCCCACTATCATGATCCCAATTCTACCTTATAAATCTGGCTAGACCAGAGGATGTACACTGATACAGATAGGAACTGGAAACACAAGGAATCCAGGGCTGATGATCCCTTCAGGACCAGTGCTGAGAGTGGCAATACCAGGAGAGTGGAGGGAGGGTTGGGTGGAAAGGGGGAACCGATTACAGGAATCTACATATAACCTCCTCCCTGGGGGGTGGACAACAGAAAAGTGGGTGAAGGAAGACAACGGACAGTGTATGATATGACAAAATAATAATTTATAAATTATCAAGGGCTCATGAGGAAGGGGGTTGGGGAGGGAGGGGAAAAATGAGGAGCTGATGCCAGAGGCTTAGGTGGAGAGCAAATGTTTTGAGAATGATGAGGGTAACAAATGTACCAATGTGCTTTATACAATTGATGTATGTATGGATTGTGATAAAAGTTGTATGAGCCCCTAATAAAATGATTAAAAATTTTTTAAAGCATCCCTTTTAGGTAGGGTCTGTGTTGGGAGCCTCCTAGACCCAGGGGAAGCTCTATGCTAAAACACAGGGACGTATGTTAAGAGACAAGGATCTACCCCTAGAGAAAGCTTCACTGCGCCCTGCAGTCCTGACTGCCGACTCCTAACAGAGAGGAGACACTTCTGTTCGTGAGAGCCATCTGCTGCAGCAACACTAGAGAACGAGGACCCAATGAACACTGACGAATAAAATTTTAAATTCTCATGGAATCTAGAATTTCTGGAGCCATGGAGCCTAGATGAACACCCAAAACCATCACCCTGAGAGAATCCCCAAACTTTAAGCCAAAAATATCCTCTGACACCTTCTTTAAATGAAGCATCTTTGGTTAACCAGCAAAGACTGGCAAGGCACCCTTGAATGAGCCAACCCTGATGGCATGGTGGGCTTCCCATGGGGCTTCCAACAACCACAAGGTCAGCAGTTCAAAACTACCAGCCACTTCTTGGAAGTAAGATGAGGCTTTCTACTCCCATAAAGAACAGTGGTCTTGAAACCCCACAGGGGCAGTTCTCCTCCGTCCTCTGGGGCCGTTACTCATCTGGGTTGACTAGGCGGCAATGAGTCTGTCTTACGCATTGTGTTGTGTTCTTATGAAGACCGAGCTATGTGGCTTCAAATTGGCAGGCAATTCAAAAGGTCAGATAGGACACAGTGAGTTCACATAAACGCTGTAGGAACCATCTGGAAAAGGAGAGTGAGGACTGGTGGCATCGCTCATGCAATATAAACGACATCGTTGACGTTTATTTGAAGAAATCGTTGGATTGGTGCACGTCCAGCTGCGTCTGCTTCTAACAACATCCTTTGGGCGGTTTCATCTTGCCTGGACCCATCATCAATGCTGTGGAAGCAGCAGCCAAAAGATCAAAGGTCCCAGTGAATTGGGTCCGTCTGTTGCACAAGACCTCTTCAGAGGGTTGAAAAACACGGGTGTGGCTCTGAGGATGGAGGTCAGCCTGACCCGAGCCATGGTATTTCCAGTCCCCTCATACGCACGTGACAGGTGGACATTGAACAAGGAAGATCAAAGAAGAATCCATGTTGGTGAGTGAGGGCTATTGGAAGACCGTGGACGGCCGAAAGAACAAACCAATCTGCCTTGTTAAAAGGATCACCGGAACGCTCCTTAGAAGCAAGGGCGGCGAGACTCGGCTCCTGGGCTTTGGACGTGTTGTTGGGAGAGACCGGTCCCTGGAGAAGGGCACCGTGCTTGGTACAGTGGACGGGCAGCGAGAAGGAGGAAGGTCCTGGACGTGAAGGATGGACACAGCGGCTGCACCCATGGGCTGGGGCGTGAGAAACGTAGTGCGGACGGTGCAAGGCCAGTCAGCATTTTGTCTTGTTGCACACGGTGAGTCCGGGGCAACTTGATAGCCCCTGACAGCAACAACATCGTCAACAACGGTCAAGTGGTTTCCCTTTCATTTGGGAGCAGTCATGAGTTAGAGCATGGTGAGCATCCTCTCCTGTCCCGGAACAGCACACACCAAGACAGTGGCTGTGACCAATGGCCTGCCAATCATTCAGCACCGTGATCGTCAACGAACGCCCCATGGATGCTGGTATGAGGTTCAGCTGAAAGCAGAGGGCATGGCCCGCCCTTGAGGAAGGCTGGTGTTGAGCAGACTGGAGGTGAGCAGGAGGACCCCCAGACCCCCATGTTTCCGCTCTCCTGCAAATGGGAGGAACTGACAAGGGGGTGGCGTCTAAAGGACCTCAGGGCCCCTGCCCTGCCTGGGCGGGGCCTCCAGGTGTGGTCACCCTCTAGGGGCCCCTGGGGAATCAAGAGCACTGGAGGCGAGACCTTTCCAAGACTAAGGACCCGCAGACTATTTGATCTGAGGAATATAATAAAGGCACGTCGTGATAACAAACCAACCAACCTCTCTGCCATTGAGTCAGTACTGACTCATAGCGACCCGACGGTTTTCTGAGACAGTCACTGTTGACGGGAATGGAAAGCCCAGTCTTTCTCCCACACAGTGGTCTCCAGCGGACCCCAGCCCAATGATGCACCACCAGGGCTCCTGCCAGCAAAGACAAAGGGCGCCAGGAAGTGGTCCTCGGGGTTGCTGCAGATCCTCGGGCAGGAAGGCGTGGCTGGCTTCCTGAAGTGGACACTGGGAGAGGGGCCTGTCCAGGTCAAGGGCGGGCTAAGGCTTCCTTTCCTCCCAACCTATCGGGGCTTGGGCCTCCCACTTTACTCTGGGTGTCATTGTTTGCTGCGGCGGCTGCTGCTGTTGAGCTTATCCGTCTCACGGCGACCCTGTGCACAACGGAAGGGAAAGCTGCCCCTGTTCTGCACCGTCCCCAGCATCGTTTGCAGAGTGGCCTGCGATGACCTGTATTTTGCTCTTGTTACCAAGCAGCCGCAGCTGGCTCTGGCTCATAGCGACCCTCTCTGCGTACACTAGAACCAAGCACTGCCCGATCGTGTGCCATCTTCACAATCATTGGTATGTTTGAGCCCGTTGTTGCAGCCACTGTCCACCCATCCCACGCGGGCAGAGGGGCAGGGGAGACCCTCGTTTTTGCTGCCCCTCCACTTTAGCAAGCAAGATGTCCTTTTCCGGATACCGGTCTCTCCTGATAACATGTCCAAAGTACGTGAGACGAAGTCTTTCCATTCTTGCTTCTAAAGTCCATGCTTTGTGGCTGTACTTCTTCCAAAGCCGATGGGCTTGGCCTTTTGGCACTTTCGCTATCCTGCCCCGGCACCGCCGTTCAAATGCATGGGCTCTTCCTCCACCTGCCTTAGGCGGCGTCCCGCTCTCCATGCGGAGGAGGCCTCTGCAAACACCACAGCTTGGGCCAGGCTGACCTTAGTCCTCAAAGGCGCACCATTGGCTTTTCAAAGGTGTAAAGAGGTCGGGGCAGCACATGGACCCAATGCGAGGTGTCCTTTGATCTCTTGACTGCTGCTTCTGTGAGCATCAACTGCGGTCCGAGCAAGATGAAATCCACGACTCCATTCATCTTTCTCTATTGATCATGAGGGTACCTCTTGGTCCAGTGGGGAGGACTTGGGCTTCCTCGCCACTGAGTTGTAGCCCACGCTGGTGGCCTGGCGGCTTGCTTCCATGAGGAATGCAGCGGAAATCAAGCCGCCTATAGAGCAGCCGCTGGGAGACACCGAGCGCACTGCCACCGCCCAGCCCAAGGCGGCCAGGCCCATGACTCGCGGCCATCCCTGGGCCACGGACGAGGATGACTGCTCTGGGAGGTCGTTTTCGTTTGCTGTTTGGCCGCAATCTTGGTGGAAGCAAGGCACCAGGCCTTCCGGCCGTGGCGCTGTTGGCTGGGCTCACTGCTAACCTTCTGGTTCAGAGCCGTTCTCAGCACTTAGAGATGCTGCCTAGGACATGACGCTCGGGGTGTGTCATCAGGAGAGGCTGGCCCCTGCAGAAGGACGTCACGTTTGGTCAATCAGAGGCTCAGAGAAGAGGAAGACCCTTGAGGAGATGCATGTGGGCCCGGCAGCTGCAACCAGGGGCTCGGACGTGAGAACCGCAGTGAGGAAGGCCGGGTGCGGGTAGGGGGGAAAGAGGGGATCCAGCGGGGTCAGGATGAGTGGGAGCCAAGTGGACGGTGCTTCCCAGCCCCAGCAACCGGGCAGAGAGATGCTCCTGATGGGGTCGATCGCTTTGATCCACTCCTCACTTAAAGGGTGGCGGGCATCGGCCTGTGTCGATGGAAGGCAATCGGTCCGCCAATAGGGGCCAAGATGCTTTCCAAAGGTGCCTCTCTGTCGTTGCACCTAGGACTTTTGCTTCAGGCAGTCGATCCCAAGGAGACGAGCAGACAGAGCTGCGTGGAGGCTTCCCTGCTCGTGGTCAAGGTGAGTCTGACCCAGAGCCCCCACGTGTGCCGAGTAGAACGTTCCGGAGAGTTTTAAGGCTGTCAGTCAAGCCACAGCCTGATGGCACCTCCTGGTGGGTGTGGCCTTCTCAGAAGGAGGGTCCTGTCCGGGGAACCTCCCGCTCTCTCTCTGCTTCGCCTTCCTGTTGGCAAGTCACGTGACTGAGACCCGACCGAGTCTTGTGACACGTCCACCGCCATTAGATCCACCTGACTCTGTATCCACTGGCCTGAGGTCTTCCTGCACCCACCATCATCGCATGCGGCTGTGTGAGTCTGACGAGGGATCTATGGACTCGTGTCGGACTTATGGACTTGATGTGGACTGGGCTGGGGTGTTTTCTTGCTATCCCACTGCTCCTTGAGATAAAGCTCTTTCTTACACACATACATATGTGAGTGTCCCTGGATGTGTTTCTCTAGTCAACCTGGCCGGACACAAGCAAGCATGACAGGGCAGTGTTCACACAGGAAGCCAGTCCACATGCTATCGCAGTGGCGGACACCTGACATAATGCACTTCTCAAATACAGAACTGGGTGGTGTTTCCGGAAGAGTTAGGACGAGAAGGGAAAAACCACAATGGTCTCTTCCCCTCCTGCCTGCCTTCTTTGTGGGGTAAGGCTATGCCACCTTGTGTCCCTGGGAGTGCGATAATTCATTGTGACGGTCCCACGGAATGCAGACCCACTCACAATTATGGGGTTGATGAACAAATGTAACAGGTTACAATTCAGGATCAGAAATGCTCAGGATACAGTTCTTCAGTCAAAAGACGTCTCCTTCGCCGTGCCCATGGACAGACACACCTCTCTGGTCCGTGGGCTCTCCACCAGGGGGCCCCTTGGACTCGGCCCTGCCCTGGCAGCGCCACAGTGCTCTCTTAGCACGGCTGGTGATCGCCCATGGGGTACGCCCCCCCCCCTTCAGGAAGCCCCAGCCTGAAGGCACTCAGGCCAGCGCTGCGAGTAGGCAAACCAGCTCATCTGATGAGGTGCTTATGGCCGGAAAGGACAAGCACTGCATGAGCTCACGGAGGTGAAGTGAAAAGATGCACAGAAATGAAAGATGATTCGGGGTGGCCAGCGGTGGGGAACCCAAACCAAACTCCTTGCCAAAAGTGGATTCCAACTCACAGTGACCCTGTCGAAGAGAGCAGAGCCGCCCACAGGGTTTCCAGGGTGACCATCCTTACTGGGCCATGTGACCACACTTTCTCCAGCGGAGCGCCAGGAGCTTCAAACCACTGACAGCCCGGTGTCCAGTGCCTGGTTGGAAGTATGGAGAAAGGGTTTTGTTGTTGTTGTTGTTTAGAGGGCAGTGAATTCACGGCAATGGTGACGGAATGATTGCGGGAAGGGACAGAGAGAACCATTGTGCGGTTCGAAGAATGGCATCCATGTCATTGAACTATACATGCAGAAACCATGCGAGTCGGCCAATGTTTGGTTGGGCATATTTTCACAATTAAGAAAGAAAAAAGAGTGGGCGGGGAAGTGGGAATTGGAGTGTTTCAGTCTATGTTTGCAGGCCAACTAACTGGCAGATAAGGAAGGATTGAGCTGGTGTCTGCGTGATGGGGGAATTACCAGTCCTCCCGAGATTCCTGGATTTTTCCAAGCAGGACCCTTTCCCTGGTACTCTTGGTGAGATTGTTGGGTTACCCATCCTCCCTCTGACCCAGAGCCTGGAATGTGGTGCCCCGCCCACAACCCGCTGTGAAAACAGTATCTCTCCATTTCCTCTCCCTCCTGTCCGCCCCGTCTTCTGGAAGGTTCTCTGCTGGTCCAGACCAACAGGTCAACTGGCACACGTGGAGTGTTCCCACGTGAGTGTCCTCCTTGATGAACAAGGCGCTTCGACCACAGAGCTGTCCATACTCATCAACCGACGCGACCACCACCCGCACCCATCGCACCCCGGTCGATCCCCCCTCAGGGTGCCCACGTGGCTCCGAGCGGAGCTGTGCCCCGTGGGTTTTCAATGACTGTGGCCTTTCGGGGGCTGATCTCCATGCCTTTGCTCTGAGGTGCCTGTGGGTGAACTCAAACCCCAACAGTTCAGGGAGTGGGCAGAGGGGTTGCCTTCAGTGTCTATACCACTCAGTGTTACACTGCCGTGCTCACCCACCCACTACCACTGAGTCGATCCAGACCCATGGCAACATGACCCGATGCACCGGGCAGAGCTGCCCCGTGTGCTGTCAATCGTTATGAGAGCAGACAGCCTCGTCTTCCTACCTTGGAACAGCCAGGGGGTTCGAATCGTGCACCTGGCACTTAGCAACTGAGGCACAACCCCACCACGGCTCCCCAACAGCTGCAGTCAGTCAGTCTTATTTTGCAAAGTTGGGTGAAGGTCGCTGCAGCCCAGCACACCATCCATCCCTACGCACCCCTCCTCGCTTTCTGAACAAGACTCGGCTCCAAAGAGCAAGTCATCGTCAGAGAAGCACTGTGACGTACCAGTGGAGGATGGCCGCGTCACATCACAAAATGGAAGGGAACTGGGCCGTCGCATAACTGCCAAATGGCACCGTCACATCAGTGCCAAGTCGACCCAGTCGTCAAGTCAATTCTGACTCACGGTGACCTGGTACGAGGCTTCTGAGTCGTGACAGGAGCGGACAGCCTCCTCTTTCTCCCAGAGATCGCCCAACGGGTTGGAACTGTCGGCCCTGAGGTTCACAGCTCAAAACCTAACCCACCGCACCACCAGAGCTCCTGCAACTGCCAGGTTACCTCCCTTCACAACTGCCGAACCATGAGACTCCGGCCCAGCCAAGCAGACACGGACTTAACCCATCCAGCCAGTAGTACTCTCGCCTCAAACTGCGGCATGTGTTACTGCCGGGCATCCGTCGTTACTGGGCAAGGCGGTAGGGCGGTAGCTTTTCACTGGGGCCATAAGCAGGAAGGTCATTGACCGAGAAGCTCAGTGAGCCAGGAGGTGTGACACTATAGCTGGAGCACTGCTATTGAGCTTTCCTGGATCTGCAAGCCACCGGGGAGCATGCGGGGATCACAGAATCCTGGGCCTTCTCAGACGAGCTGGTTCATTGCATCTGGGCTGGGACCAGGAATCTGTACTTTTTAAAATTAAATCATTTTATTGGGGCTCGTACAACTCTTATCACAATCCATACACACATCCATCGTGTCAAGCACATTTGTACATTGGTTACCATCAACATGCTCAAAACATTTGCTTTCTACTTGAGCCCTTGATATCAGCTCCTCATTTTTCCCTCCCTCCCCACTCCCCACTCCCTTATGAACCCTTGATAATTCATAAATTATTATTGTTTTGTCAGGAATCTGTATTTTAACACGTTGTTTGCAGGGTTTCAATCAAGGGAGAGTGGAGAACACTGTTCTGAAGGAGTCTGGTCTAGTGTTTTTTGGTTTTAAGTTGTTTTTTTGGTTGTTTGCTTCTTCAGAAAAACAAACTTTCCCACAAGGTCTGGTTCCAACTGAAGATGGGGCGGTGTCCCTGGTCTGCTTAGAGCTTTGACCAAAGGTCTGGACCATAGAACCAGAGAAGAAGTCATAACAGCAACACCTCCTCAGATGGCGTGATGAATCCCGCTGTGTCAGTCTGAGATGACTAGAAAAACAAATCCAGAAGAATAAAGAGCTTTATATAAACAGTAACTGTATATGAAGCCCAGTCAAGTCCTTAGGTCCAATATCAGCCCAAGTGTCTGATACCAGTCTATATAGTCCTCTTCAGATTCATGCAACACATGCAATGACGACGAATGAGTGAAGGAAGATCACAGGCCAGTGGGTGAAAAGTCTTGTGGATCCAGTGGCGGAGGAAGCGTCTCAGCGCTGGCGTGGATCTTCACGTGGCTCCTCCAGCTCCAGGGCTCTGTCTCCATCCATGTAGCTCCATGTGCCTTGTCAGCAGGAAGATGAAGCAGAGAGTGTGGGTCTGGCCTCCAGAGAGCTAGGTATCTCCCTATTTATCTCCCAAACGAGGTCATCAAGTTGAGACCTGCTTGACAGGCTAAACGCAAAGCAACCCCTTCGCTCTTAATAGACTCAAATTGACACCAGATTATGTAACTGCCACACCCGTCAAACTCATCAGGCTTTGCAAACCAGTTATTTGAGGCCAAAGATTTTACTTGCCTCTTCCTGAAACAATAAATAAATAAAAGCACGGGGACATTTGTGGTCTTTTCCCGAGATACAGACATGTGGAAAACCCTGTTCCCAATGCTAGAAACGAGGGGGGCCTTTTGAAGAGCCCGTTGGAGTCCATCGCCCGCGGAATTTAGGATTTGCTAGTGCCATGTTAGCAGGCTGAGTAGCCGTCCCAGTGGACCCCCTTTTAGAATGAATCATCCTCTCAGAAGCCCGTCCTCCCCTTGACCATTCATCTTCACCCCACGTTCTTGACCCAGCCCCCTCCGTCTAGTCCCGGTCTCTCTCTGTCCCACGTGGTACAGCTCAGATGGGCAGAATAGGAGCTCTGGTGGAGCAGCGGTTGCACATTGGGCTGCTATCCGCACGTCCGGCAGTTCGAAATCAGCAGCAGCTCCTCTGGAGAAAGACTGGGTTTCCCACTCCCATCAACGGAGCCAGTCTCGGAAACCCACAGGGGGTCGCTGTGAGTCAGCATCGAATCCAGGGCAGTGAAGCTTTGGAGTTCATATCAGCAAAAACCCCGTCTGTGCTGTCTTGTGCCGGCCATCTTTCACTCAGCAGCTATTGCTCCCCCGTGTCGTGTGTGCCTCTCTGGCTGCTTGCTTTGCGCTGCTGGGCAGTATCGGCTTGTGTGGATAGACTCCACGCCCAACTAAGGAGTCCTGGGACGTAGCAGTCCCGTCCAGTGCTCGGCTGCTAGCCAGATTGGAAGCAACCAGATGTCCTTGCAGGGCTGTTGTGCTTGTGTGCCACCTATGTGCTTCTCACGCAGGGGATGGGGGGTGGTGTGAGCTGCTGGCCAGAGGGTTTGCCTGATTCATAACATTGAAGACACCAGGTGGCCCTCAGGCCGCAAAGTAACCTCCCTGCTCTTGGTCACGGGGGGAACTGGGGGAGAGGCTGTGGGTGGACAGGGCAGACCCGTAACACTGAAGAGGCACGGTGAGGATGAGCTGAGCCAACCCGCCCCCCACTCTGATGGTGGCTTGCTGAGAACGCTTCATTGAGGACAGGACTGGCGGCTGGGCAGCTGTGTGGACCGAGAGTCCCCTTTTCTTGGCAGAGCCTTGATTTCACCAAATAGCTCTTTAGAAGGACCCTGATACTCGTGGGTTTCTCTTGTCCTTCTGACTCAGCAACGTGGGGAACCGGGTGTTAACAGAGTTTCTACGACTCCGCCACGCAGCCCGTGTAGGAGTCACATCGGCTGAGGTCCCGGAGGAAGCATATGATCAAGAACCAACGGTGCCGAAGGAAGAAGCAGCAGCCGCCCTGCAGACGTTGGTGAAAAGCAAGTGTCCGAGGGTTGATGGAATGCCCGCTGAAATATCCTGCTGAAATATTGCAAGAGTCATCGTGCCGCGGGCTGAAAGCACACCCTCATCCATGCCGAGGACGTCGGAAGATAGCCCCCGGGCAGCGGACAGGAAGAGACCCCCAATGGAGGAGGGTGTCGCAGAGTGTGGAGACTATCTTTCATATCATTCCCGCGCAGCATTTTGATGCAGAGAACCCCAAAATGGTTGAGACGGTGCATCTGCAGGGAGCAGCCAGAGACTCCAGGCAGGTCCACACGCAAACATGAAACGAGGGTTTCGTTGCTCACGTCAGACAGTTCTTGGCCAAAGCAGAGGCCGCCAGGCAGGCGTGGGTTTCTCTGTGGTGTGTTGGAGACACGCAGGCCTTCGGCTGTGTGGACCACCGCCGGCGATGGGCAGCTTCGAGAAGGATGGACTCCCGAGGCCTTCGTTGGACTCCCGGGAACCCGGACCTGGGCCGAGAGGCAGTCGTGCACACAGAACTAGAGAGCACTGCGTGGCTTAAAATGTTTCAAAAGGTGTGTCCGGGTTGCATCCTCTCACCTTACTTATTCAAGCTGTCGGCTCGCAAATCATCCGGGAAGCTGGGCTACGTGAATGGGCACTCGGCCACAGGCTGGGGGAAGGCGTATTGACAGCCTGCGGTGCCCAGATGATGAAACCTTGAGTGCCGGACGCGTGAGGGCCGACGCTCTTGCGCATGAAGATGCAGAGTGGCAGTCTTCGATAGCAATGAGACTTCAACATAAAGAAAACCAAAATCCCCCCACAACCAGCACACCCTGATGCGCTTTCACCAGGGACCCGTCGGGTGGAATAGGGATCCAATCCGTTCCATTGTTGAAAAGAAATCCTGCCGGCCCCTCGCCGCAGCCCACGTCCTTATTCACTCCAGTTGTGAAACGAATGCCTCAAGCGCTTCCAACAGTCCAAACTGAGCTCCACCACGCCTGCACGGTCCCGGGGAGGACTGCCCTCAGCGTTAGCGGCCATTCCGAGAGCGCTCGTTGGTTAAAAGCATGGATTTAAGGCTCCATCAAGTAACAGCACCCCAGACAAAAGAGTTGACTCGCTCATGGCTCTTGAAAAGTTGGTTCTTGACAAATAAACCCTTTCGAGGCAAAATGACCTCATTGCCGTTTTGACCAGCAGCTCAACCACAAATCACAAACTCTACAGGCCTGTTGGCAAAACTAATATACAGGGTCTCAAGGCCACTTTGCTCGGGGTGAAGAGCGATGGATGCATAGTCCGTTTTTGTATGTTACTGGAAATCTCAGGTTCAATGCATGATTTTAAAATCCCTAGGCCTGAGGAGGGAGGGGGGAAATGAGGAGCTGATACCAAGGGCTCAAGTTGAAAGCAAATGTTTTGAGAATGATGATGGCAACAAATGTGCTTAACACAATGGATGGATGGATGGATTGTGATAAGAGTTGTACAAGCCCCCAACAAAATAATTAAAAAAAAAAAAAAAAGACTCACTCCCTGAGAGACAAGCCACATGGAGCTATGCTGACAGAGCCAGAGTCCTGGAGCTGGAGGAGCCACATGGAGACCCACACCAGCGCTGAGATGCTTCCACTGCCACTGGATCCATAAGAGTTTCACCCACTGGCCTGTGATGGCCCTGCATTCGACATCATTGCTT
The DNA here is from genome assembly GCF_050624435.1 of Tenrec ecaudatus. Lineage (NCBI taxonomy): Eukaryota > Metazoa > Chordata > Mammalia > Afrosoricida > Tenrecidae > Tenrec > Tenrec ecaudatus. Next base: position 4,712,360 of record NC_134533.1, on the reverse strand, counting down.
GGCTGCATGAGCTTAAAGAGGAATTTATGGACCAGTATCAACATGGGGGTAATATCGGACTTATAGACTTGATCTGGACTGGGCTGCGATGTTTTCTTACTGTACAATTGCTCTTTGATATAAAGCTCTTTCTTACACACACACACAAATTCCTAGGTCTTCATTCTCTCGTGTGCCTCAGACTGGAGACACCTGCTTCTCCCTCTATTTTCCTCACACAGGAGAATTTCTCTGGAGTATCTAAACTTCCTAGAAGGGGAATGTTTTCGGACGCAGCCACTTCTTAGGAATAGTCCGATGCCAGCGGGTCTCTGGAGCAAGGGGAGGGGGCGGGAGAGAAGCTGCGATACAAGGCTCACCCGGTGAGTTTTCCACGAGCTGTTCGAATCTGGACCGCAGAAGCATGGGCCTTTGGGGCTTCATGAGTCCGAGCCTTGGTGAGGAGACAAGCACGCGGGGGCGCTGTCGGGGGAGTCCTGACTCGGGCCTATCGTTTGTTTACCTGCCAGGAGGAAACTTCCAGGAACTCAGTTCATTTGGGGCTTGTTCCAGTTAGTCTTTATTCGGCTCCAGTTCACCTTTCATTTTCAGGGACAACGAGTTGATTGCTGGTCCCCATGCTTGCTCTCCCTTGGGCACACCAGGCCGCTGCACCGGCTGCAGGTGCTGGACTTGAGCAGTACACTCTTACCTCTCTGCTCCCGGGTTGCTGGTCTCCTTCAAGGCGTCCTCCCTAAAGCAGACTCTCGTGGCTGCTCGGGTGTTTCTTCAGGCTCCCTCAGCCAGAAGGGTCAGTAGAGCTGATAGCTGTGTACTTTCTCTCCCAAACTTGCACACGGGCTTCACACTGCTTCCATCTCAGAATCAACCCATCTGGTGCCGTAACTGTGGAGTCTGTTGCACTCAGTCGAACCTTATTGGGAAGAGGTTTGTGTTAGTCCAGGTGGACTAGAGAAACACACCCAAGGACACTCATATATGTAAGGGAGAACTTTATTTACAAGAAGTCCTGATGCCCAGAGGATGGACACTGTACAGATAGGAACTGGAAACACAGGGAATCCAGGGCGGATGATCCCTTCAGGACCAGTGGTGAGAGTGGCGATACTGGGAGGGTAAAGGGAAGGTGGATTGGAAAGGGGGAACCGATTACAAGGATCTACACGTGACCTCCTCCCTGGGTGAAAAGTGGGTGAAGAGAGACGTTGGACAGTGTAAGATATGACAAAATAATAATTTATAAATTATCAAGGGTTCATGAGAGAGGGGGGTCAGGTAGGGAAGGGGGAAAATGAGGAGCTGATGCCAAGGGCTCAAGTAGAAAGCAAATGTTTTGAGAATGATGAAGGTAACAAATGTACAAATGTGCTTTATCCAATTGATGTAAGTATGGATTATAATAAGAGTTGAATGAGCCCCCAATAAAATCATTAAAAAAAAGAAGTCATGATGCATCAAGTAACACACCACCACCCCCAGCCCAGTCCAGATCAAGTCCTTAAGTCTGATATTAGCCCATGAATTCCTCTTGAGACTCACACTGCACATGCAATGATGCCGAATGCAGGAAGATCACAGGCCTGTGGGTGGGAAGTCCTGTGGGTCCAATGGCAGTGGACTCCTCTCCAGGGCTCTGGCTGCCATCAGCGTGGCTCCATGTGGCTTGTCAACAGGAAGGTGAGGCAGAGAGAGAGAGAGAGAGAGAGGTGGGGGGCCACCTCTTCTGATGGCAGAGGAAGCCCCCAAATCCTCAGGAGAAGGCCACTCGCACAAGGAGGGAGCTGATTGACAGGCTAGGCTCCACCCCTTCACGCTTATCAAGTTGACATGAAATTGTGTAACTCCCACAAGGTTCTCTGCTGGCCATCTTGAATCTTCCCAGATGGCCTACAGGCAGACGCTCACAGGCTGAGGCCCTGCCACGCTGCAGCAGGCACCCACTGCTCCTCATTGCCGTGGCCCGAGGGCCCCTGCATTTGCCACCAAGGATGTCGCTTTCAAGACTGAAGCGCGCCTGACCCAAACCATGGTCGTTTCCACGGCCTCGTCGGCCTGTGAAAGTTGGACGTGGAATAAGGAAGACCACGGAAGAATCGGTGCGTTGGAATCATGGTGCTGGTGGAGGAAATCGAAAGTACCACGAACTGCTCAAAGAACAAACCACCCGTCTTGGAAGACGTAGAGTCAGAGTGCTCCGTAGAGGCCAGGATGGGGAGACTTTGTCTCGATGCTCTTGGGACACATTGTCAGGAGAGACCCGGGACAACATGCCTGTTCGAGTGAGGTGCAGGGGAAAGAGGTAGACTGTGTCTGGTTGACTATGTGAAGGCATTTCACCGTGTGGACCGTAACCAACTACCGATAGCCTTGAGAAGAATGGGAATTCCACAGCACTTCATTGGGTTCGTGCAGAACTTGGACATGGATCCAGAGGCAGTTGTGAAAACAGGCATTCTTGCCTCTAAGGAGCACTCTGGCCGTACTTCTTCCAAAACTGATCAATTTGACCTTTTCGCGGTCCATCGTCCTTCCAATATCCTTCGTCAGCACCACGATTCAACGCATCTGTTCTTCCCCAGTCTTCAGTTGTCAGTGTCCAACTCACACACGCCTAGGCGCAACAGAGACTTTGACGGCTTGTGTCAGGCGTACCTTAGTCCTCAGAGAAACATCCTGGCTTTTCAGTACTCTAAAGAGGTCTCGTACAGCAGATTTACCTAATACAGCATATCTTTTGATCTTTTAAAAATCATTGTATTGGGGGCTTATACAGCTCTTATCATAATCCATACATATATCCATTCATTGTGTCAAGTACATTTGTACATTTGTTGCCATCATCAGTCTCAAAACATTTTCTTTCTATTTGACCCTTGGTATTAGCTCCTCATTTTTCCCCTCCCTCATAAACCCTTAATAATTTATATATTTTCCATGTCTTACTCTGATCACTGTCTCCCTTCACCCACTTTTCTGTTGTCCATCCCCCTGGGAGGGGGTTATATGTAGATCAGTGTGATCAGTTCTCCCTTTCTTCCCCCACCTTCCCCTTACCCTCCTGGTATGGCTACTCTCATTATTGATCCTGAGGGGTTTATCTGTCAGCAAGAAGACGGAACAGAGAGTGTATCTGGCCTCCAGTGAGCTGTTTATTATCTTCGGGCCTCCTAATGAGATCATCAAGCTGTGACCTGATTGACAGGCTAGACTCCACCCCTTTGCCAGTTGACAGGAGAGGAGTCACTGCCACGTAGAGACAATAGAGACATAGAGGCAATAAATGACGGGATGGTCAGGGCGTGGGGAGGGCAAAGAGAATTGGGGAGCAAACAATGGGGAGGGAGCATTAGAACTGATTGTAATGATCTATATACAACTCTTTTTGAAGATGAGCCAACTATGGAAGCATGATACATGACATTGCCTCAAGAAGACTACCAAAGCAGAAGAACGACAGCACGCTTGACCGGTGGATACCACGGATGGAGTAGGAAGAGTTATTGCTTAAGGGCATTGACTTTACGTCCATGGTGGCACCCTGTCTGACAACGTGGCGGAATAAAGTGGAAAAGGCGCAACACCAAGAGGCCAGTCAATGGCACTGAAGTAAACGCGGAGACGTTGTCAAACTGGAAAGGCTTTGCTGTGTGTCATTTTCACACAGTTAAAAATAATTGTAATAATTACACGAATAACAAGGAGTACGACGAAGCAGAAAATGTCCTACAATTGATTGTGCTCAACCCCTGGTGGGACTGCACACTTGAATTATATGTGATACGTGGACGGAGGAGTAAAGCTGCTTAAAATAAATTCATAAATACATTTTAAAACACTGTCGGACTTAGTGTGTGCTTCTTGGATTTGGAATCTCACCCTGGGAACTTAGGAGCCCGTGTGTACAGAACAAATATGCTTGTGGTCTTCTTCTGTATGAAGAAGGTGGATGGTTGCTACGCTTTTATTAGCTGGAGTCTCTACGGATCTCCGGTGATGTGATGGTTACGTGCTGGACTGTGATCTGTAAGGTCAGTGGTTTGAACTCACCGGCGGCTCCATGGGGGAAAGACAGGGTGTTCCACCCCTGTACAAAGTTACTGTCTCGGACGCTCACGGGGGCAGTTCTGCCCTGTCCTGCCAGCTCGCTCGATGGCAGTGAGCGTGGCTTTGGCTTCTGAGAGCAGTTAAGTTGTGTCCCTCAGTGTTTGCTGGAGCTCGGTCCTGAGCCTCCTAACCCAGCACCTTCTCGAAGGCCAAGCCTTCGATATTCTCGAGGTTAGTGTATTTGTTTGAATGCTATTTTACTGCGGGTTGGCTTGTTGGTTTGTTTTTCGGTAAAAGTTTACACAGAAAACTATGTTCCCGTCGTACAATTTCTATACAAGCTGTTCCTTGGACATCACTTCCATTTTCCGCAATGTGTCAACATCGGCTGTAATGGGCACTCATTGTCCGCTCCCTTTGGGAACGTTTCAATGAGTCTGACGGGCGTGTTTGTCCGCCCAGATTCCCAACATGTCCACGCCTCGGGCTTGGTCGGCATAATAAACGCAGGCTGTTGATTCTCTCCGCCTCCATCCGTCCCTGCTCTCCCGTTCTATACCTTGGTGACCGACCAGAGCACTGTCTTTGTCTCCAAGTGGGGCTTTGACCAGGTCCGGCCACTGCGGGTGGCAGCGGCTCCTGCTTGGGCCCCCCCTGGGAGAGGGCTCTCGGGAACCCTGTGGCCACAGGGCAGAAGTCTCCTTGGAGTCCACAGTCATGGCACAGTGGGATTTGGGTGCTTGTGACAGCCACGCCAGCCATGAGAAGTGAGTTCACAGACACACACACACACACACACACACGAGGGCTTCTGAAATGTGTGGAAACTTCCCATTATCATTGAATTCCCCCTTTTCCAGAAACATTTTCCTCATATTTATGTGTCTAGGTGTATAAGCATGTTTGTGTCTCAAAAGAGCTCCAAAGACATGGCCATCAATCGGGACTGACTCACAGCGGCCCGGGAGGACGGGGTAGAACTGCCCCTGTGAGTGTCTGAGACGCTAGCTCTTTAGGGGAGTAGAAAGCTCCGTCTTTCTCCCTTAGAGAGGCTGGTGGTGTTGAATCGCTGACCTTGGGGGGTCTCAGTCCAACATGCAACCACTATCTGTGTGTGTGTGCGTATGATATGCATATGTATCCTATATGTATATGCAGATGTGTATCTGTATGTGCACATGTATATACACACATATATACATTCATATATACATAGATAGATACATATATGCCACGCATTGGTCTGCTAACCACAAGGTCAGCAGTTCAAAGCCACCAGCTTTTCTAAGGGAGAAAGATGAGGCCTTTTGCTCCTGTGAAGATAGACAGTCCCAGGAACCCTGTGTCACAGGTGCTGCTGAGTCAATTCGGAGCCCTGACTGCCCAGAGGACAGAGGGGAGCTGCTCACAGGGTCCCCACGTCTGCAGACAGCCTTATCTCTCCCTCTTGGAGCGACTGGTGGATTCGAACCACTGGCCTTTCTGCTAGCAGCCACGTACACATGCACGCACATACCATACACACACATGCATACACCATACACACACCATACACACACATGCACACACCATACACACACATGCACACACCCCACACACATGCACACATCACACACATGCACACACCCCACACGCATGCACACATCACACACATGCACACACCCCACACGCATGCACACATCACACACATGCACACACCACACACATGCACACAGCATACACACACCACACACATGCACACACCATACACACACATGCATGCACCATACACACATGCACACACCATACACGCATGCATGCATGCACTTGTCCGAAATGCAAGGGGTTTCACAATGTTGGTGAGACAATGGAATGACACCCCCACCCACCCACACCATACCTTTTTTTTCTTGCCCTCTGGGCACCTAGTATTTTTAGGTGCATCATGTGAGAGGGCTGGTAATTGAATTGAAACGTTTTCCCCCAAAATTTTCCAAACCAAGCTCGCTGCCATCGTCGATTCCGACTCACGTCAATCCTCTAGCTCAGAGTAGAATGCTCCTGGGAGTTTCTAAGACAGTGATTCTTCACAGGAGCAGACGGCCTCATCTTCCTCCCATGGAGCCGTGGGTGGGTTTGAACCACTGGCCTTGCAACTAGCAGCCCAGCAAGTAACTGTCTCTGCCACCAGGACGCCTTGTCCAGTTTTCAACGTCTTTTAAATGAGACCACCAGCTCCCCTCACATTGATTGTTGTAACTTCAGTATCCAGTGTCGCTAGGTTGTGTGTGTGTGTGTGTTTCTGGTGTCTTTCATCTTCCACCTCTGATGTATAGGACAGTGATCAGGTGGAACCCCGGAGTCGTGGAAATGGCCCTTCCCTTGGCTTTGATTCCACACACATCCCTCTCTCCTCCTTTGCGGCTTGGTCGGCGTCCATCGGTCTCCTGTCCTGTCTGTTTCCTGCCCTGGCTTCTGTTGCCGGTCGTTTTCCAGAGTGGGTTCTTCTTCGCCTTCTGGGGATCAGTCCTCCTGCTTTGTCCTGGACGGGTCAGCTGGTCCCCGTTTGATTGGCTGTCTGCTTGATCGGTCCTTACCTGTAGTTTCCAAGGATGGTACGATCAGGTATGCCCCCTGGGGTCTCCCCCTCCTCAGACTCTCACATAGAGGGGAGATGAGCGAGGTGCTCCACTCCCCAAGCAGATGCAGTCTGCTCTGAGCATTTCTTCCTGGAGGGTCCTTTCTGCCCTGCTGGGCTCGGTTATTGTCTGCTCCACCCCCTCCCCCATTGTGACGCGGGTGACCCCATTCACCCTGCTCCATCCTCCAGACCGTGTCATGCTTTCTCCCATGCGTTCGGCATTGCTGGGGAACGTCACTGGGACCTGGAGGAGAAGCCTCTTTGGTGGCTTCTCTGTGTGATGGGCTGAGCCACTTAGAGCCACCCGTGGAGGTGGGCACAGCCTGAGGACTATGCTAGTTGTCTCGGTTCCATTGAGCCAGTGCTGACCCATAGCCAGTCCTGTGGGTACCCAAGACTGCAACTGTCTCTGGGAGTAGAAAGCCCAGTCTTACTCTTGACGGGGGTCTTGAACTGATGACCATTTAGGTCGCAGCCCAACGCGTAACCAGGACACCAGCAGGGCTCCTTCGTTTTACTTGTGCATTTCTCCACGAGAGGATGTTGTTCACAAACAGAAATCTATTTTCTCACTGTTGGGGGTGGGGGGGCAGAGGAACAAATCCATGGTGTGAGAGCTACAGAGAAGGACTGCCTCTTGCTGTCGGACAAGGGGAAGGTCCTGTCTACTCCCATCAGCGCTGACCCCTGGAGATCTTCCCGCATCTTGGCATACATCTGCCCCTGGATCTAGGAGAGTCGCAGCAGGGGAACTTGGGGCTCCCAGGGCTCATTCAGTTCCCAGGCTCTTCGTTCTTGGTGATAGGGGGTCCCTCTGAACGCTGCTTAATTGTTTCATCTCTTCTTTATCTCAGAAGAGATTGCCGGAGTATACAACCTCTTCCTGTAGACAGTGCTCTGTTCCATCAACATCATGCTCGTGCTGGTGTGCCCTCCAGTCAGTTCCAACTCCTGTTGAGCCCCTGGGCAACAGGACCGAACACCGCCTGGTTCGGTACCATCCTCACAATTGTGCTGTTTGAGCTGGTTGTTGTAGCCTCGATGTTAATCCACCTTGGGGTCTTTTGCAGTGGCCTTCTACTTTACCAAGTACGATGCCCTTTTCTGGGAACTGGTCTCTCCTGACCACCCGTCCCAAGCACACGAGACCAAGTCTTGCCACCCTCGCCTCCAAGGAGCATCCTGGCCGTACTTGTTCCAGGATGGGCTTGTTTGTCCTTCTGGCCGTGCATGGCACTTGGAATAGTCTTCACAAGCCACAAAATCCAGGTGCATCAATTCTTCTGTCTTCCTTATTCAGTGTCCAACTGACACGTGTAGGTGAGGCATTGGACCTCTTGCAGCTGGATCAGCGGCGCCGGAGTCCTCGCAGGGCGTCCTTGCTCTTGAACACTGTAGAGAGGCCTGGCGCCGCCGATGTCCCCCACGCAATGCGCCATTGGATCTCTTGGCTGCTGCTTCCATGAGCGTGGATTGCAAGTTGAAGGGAGATGAAGTCTTTGACGACATCAATCTCTAGCAACATGACAAAGGTGAGAATTTTCAACACATCGGAAAATTACTCAGATCGCTGGGTGGCGGATAGTTATCTAAGACCCAGAATTTTGACCTAGCTGAGTTGGCATGTGTTTAGGGGGTGGGGTGGGGTTTTGAGGGGGAGAGGTCCCGGGGGAGGGAGCAGAATTCAATCCACAGTATGGACTCTGCCTGACGACACCCCCAAGAGCATGACAGGCTGAGATAGAGTCCCTGTGGTCAGCTTGAGACTTAAGAATGAAGGGGTGGAGTTTAGCCTGTCAATCAGGTCACAGCTGGATGACTTCATTTACCTGGAGGTGAGACACATGCTCACTTCCGGAGAGACATTCTTGTTGACAAGCCACATCGAGGCAGGCTGACGGCAGCCAGAGCCTCGGAGCTGGAGGAGCCACGTGGAGACCCACACCAGCACGGAGATGCTTCCACCACCACTGGATCCACAAGACTTTCCACCCACTGGGCTGTGAGCTCCCTGCATTCGGTGTCATTGCATGGTTATGTGAATCTAAAGAGGACTTTATGGACTGGTATTGACAGATGCAGTAATATCGGACTTATGGTCTTGATCTGGACTGGGCTGGGCTGGGATGTTTTCTCAATATTAAATTGCTCTTTGATATAAAACTCTCTCTTACACACATGTGGGTGTCTATGAATTTGTTTCTCTAGTCGACCCAGGCTAACACAGTCCCCGCTCCTGGGACACCAACAGTGAGGCTGTCGTCGATGACACATGGAGCCCACGGGGCATCTAGGACACTGTGTCGGGACAGAGGAAGAGGGACGGCAGAGGGGGGAGAGGAAGACGATCTTTTGGGGAGCAGACTGAGTCTGTCATCATCGATTTGTCTGGAGTTTGGTGGGGAGCTTTGTTTGTTTGTTTGTTTGTTTGTTTGTTTTGTTATTTATATACTTTTCTCTTTTAGGTCCATTTTCAGTTTCCAGGATAATTCTTCAGAAAGTATGGAGTGCCCATATATCCCTTCATCCCTCCCCTCTTCCCTGTCAGTAAGTTCTTACGTAGCCAGAACGGACCCTGTTGGTGCAGTTTGTTATGGATTGGTCTGCTAACCCGTAAGGCCAGCAGTTCAAACCCACCAGCCGATCCGAGGGAGAAAGATGAGACAGTCTGCTCTCATAAAGACGGGCAGTGGTACTCTGTCCTGCCGGGGCTCTACGAGTCAGAATCGACCCGGCAGCATGGACAGTTTGGGGTCTCCATGACCAGAGTCCTTGGCCATCCAATCAGTCCTGAGTCCTGGAGACCCCATGCACATCGGAGCAGAACTACGCTCTCTGGGCTTCTGCAAGGCTGAAGCTTCAGAAGGAGACCACCAAGCCTTGGGGTGGGCTTGAACTTTCCACCTACCACCGAGCGGGCCAACAATTTGGGTCTCCCTGTGGTGCGTCCATCACCATGGGTGAGCCAGCCTTGCCACAGTCTCATGGACTGAAGCCCTCTGCTCCCACGAGGGCCCCCTCTCTGTGTGAGGCAGTCCGTGGGTGGGGACCTTTGTAGCTGGCCATGTGTCCGTCCACTGACCCCTGTCTCCTCCTACCCCTTAGTGGACACGTCCAACTCCCCGTTGCACTCAGTATATGCAGGCCCTTAGGGGTCCACCCTGATAGGAGCTGGAGGAAAAGAAAGATGTCAACATTACATACCAACCAACCAACCAACATGACTTCCCAAGAGGTGGGACCTGAACCTGCGGTTTGCTCGGCTTATAAAGCAGTGTCCCCAGCTCTCTTCTGTCCGAGCGCTCCCACATTCCATTTCCACCCTGCACCCTCCCAGGAAGGTTATCAGCCAGGAGCTAGCAATGCAGGCACCCAGGTCCACCCTTGACAAAGCCTGACTACACCCAAGGGTGGGAACCAGCGGGGCAACACCTCGACTCTGCGTTTACATCCTTATCTCGTGCCGATGTTCTCTCGCAGACAGCTACAAAGCAGGGGCGCGTGGAGCTCCCCCAGAAGCCTGCCCCCAAGGAGTGGCCGTTGTCCTTTCTTGGAATCACTATCCCCGGGCAGAGCGCACAGTGTGTCTACTTTACTTGGGACGTGACCCTTGGTAGCCAGAAGCACGTGTTACTCTGGGAAGTTTCACAGGCGCTCTTGTCGCTGCTGGCTGTGTCTGGAGGGCTGGTTTCTTTGTGTTCTTAATTTGTTTTCCCCCAGCCTGCCGTGAGCTTGTTGAAACTGGACACAGAAGAGTTGAGTCACTGAGTCAAGTTCCCCCAGTTAGTTCTGGATGTTTGAACCGGCAGGTTCTAAAGTATCTGCACGGCCCACGGCTGAATCACCGCACTTTGGCCCGTGCCCAGCAGAGCAAACCACTGTACACACCGGGGGCCGGCTACCTGAGTCTTCGAGCCAAGCCCACGCACCAGGAAGCATCCTGGCTGACCGACCATAACGCGGGCGAAACAGCCCCTCAGATGGAAGGAGGCCTTGAAAAACAATGTGGGGCTGGGCGGAGGGGGAGGTTGGAAAAGGCCATTAGGGGCAAAAAAAATATTTTTTTTTAATGTAGAGAAGACTTGAGTAGGTAATTCACAGGGGATAAAAGGAAGTCCAGTTACTGGTGGAAACATGAAAAGGCATCTGTGCGCTCCAGGAAACCAGTGAAAACAAGAATAGGAAGGTGACGGGCTCCATCAGACCGTGGTCAGGAGGAGGGCACTGGACCGGGGAACCATGCCCTCTCGGAAGGCAGCGTAACAGCAAAGGGGGTTTGGTTGGGCCCTGCTCTGTCCGCCGCCGTATTGGAGAACCCCAGAGGGGAGACAGCATAACCCCCGTCGCTGACAGCGGCGGGAAAGATGTCAGAGGGGTCTTTGCGGAAGGGGTTGGGGACCGTGCGACTTGTTGATCAAATGTTAAACTCTGGGTCTCCCCAGAAGATCGACCTGTCAGGGGGGGAATCGAGCCAGACACTCACGTGGCCGCGAGAGAAAGAAGGCTCTCTGCGCACGCTGTCTCACAGGACGCGGAATGCCTTTCCTGCCGTCTTCAATTTTACTTTTACTTTCTCCTTCCCTTTATACTTTAGAGACGGATTCCTGTTACCAACCCCCAACCACTAACAGCCCCCCCAAAAAAAGAGCCAAATCTGGAAGGCTTCCAGGGAAGCATCCCTGAACCCTCGACACCAGTGCTGTTTCAACCATGTGGAGCTCGGTGGGAACCACAAAGAGGGTCTTTTTAAGGCGCGTGCGAGGAGAGCAGAATGGAAAGGCCCAAACTTGGCGAAAGCTTAGGGAAAATGTGCCTTGTCAACATCCGGGGGGATTAAACATAAACAATTATCGAATCAAAATCAGAAGCACAGTTCAGTCATAGGAAACGGACTCATATAATTGATTATATTGATTGACCTGACCGGGGGTAAAGGAGCCCTGGGATTCTACGCTGGGCTGCTAACCTCAAAGTCAGCGGTTCAAACCCACCAGCAGCTGTGCAGGACAAAGGAGAGGCTGTCTGCTGCTCTGGAGAGGGACAGCCTTGGCAGGCAGCAGGGGTAGGTCTGCTCTGTCCTACAGGGTCACGGTGAGTCAGCGTCAACTTGAAGGCCTTGGGGATTTTTTTGGTTTGTTTTGGGAGGAGGGGTGATATAAGTAAATAAGTATCTCTATGATTGGGAAGAGGCAAGGCCAGAGGCCTCCTTAGAAGCAAGGATGGTGAGACTTCGTCTTCCATACTTTGGACGTGTGGTCAGGGGAGACCCGTCCCTGGAGGAGGGCTCTTGTTTGGGCAAGTGGAGGGGCAGCGAGCCAGAGGAAGGCCCTCGGCGAGACGGACGGACACAGTGGCTGCACCAACGGGCAAAGGAGCAGTGTGAAGACAGCGCAGGCCCTTGCAGTGTTGCGTTCTCTTGTGCGTAGGGTTGTTGTGCGCTGGGGCCGACTCGATGGCACCTAACAACAACAGCAGCAACACGGCTGGGAAGGCAGCATTCTTGATAAAGTAAGAGGAGGTGGACGGAGTAAAACGGATCCATCTCAGCCACTCCTGCTGACTAGGAAAGTCTCAAAGGGTTGCCGCTCCAGGTGGGACAGAGAGCCCACTGTCATCGTGGTGGCGTCAGTGGCTCCAGAATTACTAGCGAGCACAGTGAGAAAACACGAAGAAATGAGAAATATAAAAACTCCAAG